>NC_041389.1:150978899-151010234 GCF_002162155.2 Triticum dicoccoides | reverse complement strand
TTCTGCATTCCTGTTTTCTGGCCTTTCACCGTTTCTTAAATTCCCGGAGATCCGTAGCTCCAACTGGGCTGAAATTATAACACGATTTTTATCCGGATATTATTTTTCTTGCGGCCGAAGAAGGTAACAACTGCCTTACGGGGTGTCCACAAGCCTCTTGGCTGTGCCCAAGGTAGGGGGCGCGCCCCTAGGGCTTGTGGGTCCCTCGCGCATCGTCTCGTGTTGATTTCTTTTTCCCAAAAATCACATATATTCCAAAATAAATATCTGTAAATTTTTGTCACGTTTGGACTTCGTTTGATATGGGTATTTTGTGAAATAAAAAACCTGCAACAAATAGGAACTGTCACTGGGCACTAGATCAATATGTTAGTCCCAAAAATAATATGAAAAGTTGCCAAAAGTATATGAAAGCTGTAGAATATTGGCATGAAACAATAAAAAATTATAGATACGACAGAGACATATCACTAACCTATTAGCTTAGTCGCAAGTGCCAGTTGCTGCTTTTTGCCTATTTGATTTTCCAGAATATCAATAGCAAACGAAGTCCAAATGCCACAAAACTTTTGGATGGTTTTTTTATGGACATAAGAGACCCTGGAAGCTTCGGGAGGGGCCAAACGATGAAGTAGTCGACAAGGCACCAGGGCGTGCCCTGGTGGCTTATGGGGCCCATGATCATCCATCTGACCTAATTCTACCTCTGTAAATTCTCTAAAATGAAGAAACCAACACAGAGCCACCCGAAATACTTTTTCCGGCGCCACAAGTTCCTGTTCTCATGAGATCCTATCTAGAGACCTTTTCCAGCACTCTGCCAGAGGGGAATCAACCACGAAGGGGCTTTACATCAACCTTGCTACCCTTCTGATGATGTGTGAGTAGTTTACCACAGACCTACGGGGCCATAGCTAGTAGCTAGATGGCTTTTTCTCTCTCTTTGATCTTAAACACAATGTTCTCCTTGATGTTCTTTGAGTTTTATTTGATGTAATCACTTTTTGCGTTGCGTTTGTTGGGATCCAATGAATTGTGAGTTTATGATCAGATTATCCATGAATTTTATTTGAGTCTTCTCTAAACTCTTTTGTGCATGATTATTATAGCTTTGTATTTCTCTCCGGTCTACTAACTTGGTTTGGCCAACTAGATTGATTTTTCTTGCAATGGGAGACGTGCTTTGTGATGGGTTCAATCTTGCGGTGATCTATATCCCAGTGACAGAAAGGGACAAGACACGTATTTGTATCGTTTCATAAGGATAAAAAGATGGGGTTTATTCATGTGTGAGTTTACTTTGTCTACATCATGTCATCTTGCTTAAGGCGTTACTCCGCTCTTTATGAACTTAATACTCCAGATGCATGCTGGATAGCGGTTGATGTTTGGAGTAATAGTAGTAGATGCGAGTAGGATCTGATTTACTTGTCTCAGACATGATGCCTATATACATGATCATTGCCTTGGATATCATCATGATTATTAGCTTTTCTATCAATTGCCCAACATTAATTTGTTTACCCACCGTATGGTATTTTCAAGAGAGAAGCCTCTAGTGAAAACTATGTCCCCATGTCTACGTTTATTGTATATTAAAATCCAAATATACCTTGCTGCAATTTTATTATGTTATTTTATTTTGTATTTTTGTTCTTTCTATCTATCTATCACTATGAGATTTGATCCTTGCAATTAACCGCCGAGGGATTGACAACCCCTTGTTCGCCTTGGGTGCAAGTATTTGTTATTTTGTGTGTAGGTATTGCTAATGAGGTGTTGCGTAGTTCTCCTACTAGATTGAACTTGGTTATGAACTTGGTTCTTAACTGAGGGAAATACTTATCTCTACTGTGCCGCATCATCTTCTCCTCTTTGGGGAAATCCCAATGCAACTCACAAGTAGCACACCTTGATGCCTTATGGGCCCATCATGGCTCTGTCTGGCCTAATTCTAGTGCTATAAATTCCCAACTATTGAAAAATTCGTCGCTGCAAGCTTCTGTTTTTCCGCGATCCCATTAGGAGGCCATGTTCAGTACTCTACTAGAGGGGGGAATCGATCACAGAGGACTTCTACATCAACCTTGCTTCACCTCTGATGATGTGTGAGTAGTTTATCATAGACCCGTGGGTCATAGTGATTAGCTAGATGGCTTCTTCTCTCTCTTTGATCTTCAATGCAGTGTTCTCCTCAGAGTTCTATCCAATGCAATCTTCTTTTGCGGTGTATTTGTTGGGATCCAATGAACTGCAGGTTCATTATTGGATTATTCATTGAAAGTAATTGAGTCTTTTTTGAACTTTATTACGTATGATTGTTATAGCTATGTAATGCTTTCTGATCTATGGGTTTTCTTTGGCCAAGTTGATTCATTGATTTTTAGTGATAGTGGTGCATACTAGTAGGTTCAATCTTGTGGTGTCCTCACCCAGTGACAGCAGGGGTAGCGAGGCACATATTGTATTGTTGCTTCTAAGGAGAAAACAACGGGGTTTAATCATACTGCTTGGTTTTATTTGGTCTACATTATGCCATCTTGCTTAAAGCGTTACTCTATTTGTCATGAACTTAATACCATATATGCATCCTGGATAGCGATCGATTATTGATGCGGGCATGAGTCAGTCTACTTTTCATGGAAGTAATGCCTATATACATGATCATGCCATGAATAACATAATAATTATGCGCTTTTCTATCAATTGCCCAACAGTAATTTGCCTACCCACCGTATGCTATTTTTATGAGAGAAGGCTCTAATGAAAACTATGTCCCTCAGGTCTATTTTAATCATATTGTAAAAACCAAAAAATACCTTGCTACAATTTTATTACTTTCATTTTACTTTGCGATTTATATATCTACTACTATCAGATTTAATCCTTGCAATTAGTGAGTACAAGGGGATTGACAACCCTCTTGCCCGCGTGGGGGTGCAAGTATTTGCTCTTGTGTGTGTAGGTACTGCTAAAGGTTTTTTGCGTGAGTCTCATATTGATTCGATAACCTTGGTTCTCTACTGAGGGAAATACTATCCGCTACTATATTGCTTCACCCTTCCTCATAAGGAAAAATCCCAACACAGCTCACAAGTAGAAGAAAGGATTTCTGGTGCCGTTGTCGGGTATATTTATCAAATAACTACATGTTCCTGCATTTACATTATTATTTACTTGTTCTACTATTTATTTGCTTTTATTTTCCTTCTCTTTTTCATCTCCCTCCACTTCTCTAAAAATAAAAAATAAAACAAAATATTTTATTTTGCTTGTTTGCTATCTTGTTTGATTTGCCACTATGTCTCAAGAAAACACTAAGTTATGTGACTTCTCGAATGTTAATAATAATGATTTTATTTGTACTCCAATTGTTCCTCCCGCCACTACAGTGGAGTCATATAATACTAATGCTGCATTGCTTAATCTTATCATGAAAGAACAATTTGCTGGAAATCCTAATGAAGATGTTGCATCCCATCTTAATACCTTCGTTGAATTATGTGATACGCAAAAGAAAAAAGATGCGGATAATGATATTGTTAAGTTGAAAATATTTCCTTTCTTGCTAAGATACAATGCTAAAACTTGGTTTCATCCTTACCTCGCAATAGTATTGATTCATGGGATAAATGTAAGGATGCTTTTATTGCTAAGTATTTTCTTCCCGCTATGATTATATCTCTTAGGAATCAAATCATGAACTTTAAGCAACTTGAGCAAGAACATGTTGCACAATCTTGGGAGAGAATGAAATTAAATGATTAAAAATCATCCCAGTCAGGGATGATAATACCAAATATTTATGCAGGACTAAACTTTGTGTCGAGAAATCTTATAGAGTCTTCTTCAAGTGGTACCTTTATGGGAATTACATTAGGAGAAGCCATGAAGGTTCTCTGTCGGGGGGAAACTGACCCACGAACACCTATGGGGACCGGCGGACCGAGCCCCTTTCGGTTCGGAGGGGGGCGGAGATTGCATGAAGAGCGGATTGAGGCAATGCACACGAGCAGTTTACCCAGCTTCAGAGCTCTCCGGAGAGATAACACTCCTACTGCTGCTTGCTTGATTGTATTGAGTTCTTGCTCAGGAGCGATGAACGCTACCAGACCAAGCGTGAGAGTGTTCTTCGTGTTTCGAATGAGCCGAACCCCTTCTACCTTGCGCATGGGCCTCCTTTTATACGTTTAAGGGGTTACCGACAGGTGGCAACGTAGATTAGAGGGGTAAAAATGGAAAAAGAGTGGGGTAGGTACAGCTACCTCTACTATAGATACAGTGTATCATACCTAACCCTGACGGCAGGGGACAAGGGCATTAAATGCCCGTCTGTGTCGTCTAAACAGTGCGAGAAGAGACTGTCAGGGGCGCCACCGATCGCCACGATGGCCCTCTTGTCAGCGCCGCTTGCCACCACGCACCGCTGGCTGCACAGCCTCCCGCCACGCGTGCCTGGAAGGGTCCCAGGACGACACGTTGTTGGGTGTGCTGGAGCCTGGGCGCGGAGCGACCGCTTGCCGCGGCAAGTATCTTGCCGCGGGCGCTACCTTGTCGGGCCCGGGAGCTTGTCGCTCGCCGTGCCTTGCCGGGACGCGTGGCGCGTCGCGGCAAGCGTTCTTGAGATGCCTTGGTTGGCCTTCCCGGCAAGCCCCTCTTGTCGGGGTCTTGTCTTCTGAGGGGCCACAGAGGATCTTGGCGGCGACCTGGCGAGCCTTGCCGCGGGGTGCTGCAACTGCCTGTGCACAAGTTCGGGATACTAGGGTACCCCTATTCTAGTACACTGACAGGAGCCCCCGGGCCTGGGCCATACACGGTGCCGAGCGCTGTTGGGCTAGGCCCAAAACAGGGCACGGGGCACACGCGGCCTGGTCACGCCGTTTGCTACTCCGCATCCACCGCGCCCTCCCCGAACGGCATGCGTTGATTGCGGCACGCGTTTATAAGCAGAGGGGACAGAGGCAGTTGCTTACCTTGTCCGTTTACTACTCCAGAATCTCCGCCGTTCCCCTCTCTTCTGAGAAAGCAGCGCTCCGCCCCCAATCTCCGCCGTCGCCACCAACGCCGTCGACCCCTTCCACCACCTTCGCCATGGCTCCGAAGACCGGGAAGGTCGCGAAGTCGGCCGAGGCGCTGCGGCTCGAGGCGCTGCGCAAGGAGCGGGCCACTTTCCCCGCCGAGCTCGACGCGGAGGGGCTGCGGCAATGGTTCTATCTTTTCTGGGCGACGGAGACGCGTGCGCATCCGCACACGAGGGTTCTCTCCGCCGCCGCTTCGACAAGGGCTCCATACGGGTATCCTTTCTTCCCGTTGTTCTTCTATTGCGGCCTCTGCCCGCCCTTCTCGGAATTCTTCTGCGACATTATGAACACCTACGGGTTTCATCTCCTTGATTTCACCCCCAACGCCGTCTTGACCATGTCCGTTTTCGCACATTTGTGCGAAGACTTTGTCGGAGTCCACCCAAATGTCGCTCTTTTCCGCCACTATTTCATGCCTCGGGTCGAGAGAGGAGAGCCGCTTTCCGGAGGAATCGCCTGGATCTCGAGGGCCGGCAAGAAGGAGGCATATCTGGAGGGGGAGCTCCGCAGCAAGTGGGACGAGTGGAGAGCTGAGTGGTGTTGGATCATGGAGGAGGACCCGCAGCCGTTCACCGCCCTACGACAAGTTCCTGTAGTGCGCGGCAATGACTGGAGCAGCCTAGCCCCGGAGGACGCGAGGCTGAAGATTGCCACCACCAGAATCTTGCGTCTCAGGGTTGCCGGGTTGACCGTGGGTGCTGTAGGCGCAGATTTCCTCCGCCGCCGCATTGCCCCCCTGCAAGAGAGGAAGAGACCCGCTTGGGAGTTTGGCGGCCCGGCAGATATCATGCGACTGCGCCCGGGCCTCAACTTCAACTTCACCGTGCTGGAGCTGGATGCGATGCTCAAGGAGCTATTCAAGCACGATCCCCAGCATCCGGAGTGGTTTAGGTTGCCGGCGGGGGTCGTCCCGCTATGCAACAATTCTTCCCTCGACCGCATCCGCGCGTTGATGCCGCAGTGCGATTCGCACGGTCTGGTCCCGACGTGGCAAGAGCCAGCCGACGAGGTCGTGCAGCAATTCTTCGACGGGCTGGTGGAGGTGGAGGTCCGCGCCGACGAGAAGAGGAGCCTCACCTGCGACACCACCGAGGAGGAGATGCGGCGCATCTTCACCAGGGCGGAAGAGGCGGCGGCAGCTGCTGCCGCGGGTGAGTTTGGCTTCACTGTGGAGGAGGCAGAGGCGGAGGCGGCGGCAAGTCTTGCCGAGCGAGAGTGGATCGACGGCGAAGAAGAGCTTGCCACGCCGGAGGTCGAGTCGGGTGAGCCCGCCGAGGGTGAGCCCGCCGAGGGTGCGAGTGGCCCGCCATCTCCAGGCCACTTGCCGCAGGCGGATCTCGCAGCGCAGCCCCCAATTCAACCAAGAAGGCGCCTTCGCAGGGGCGGGGACGCAGCGGGGCGGCAAAGGAATCAGCAGCCAACGCGCCGCGCGACACGCTCCACCGCGACAAGCGATGTTGCCGCGGGAGCGCCCCGCGCCACTGCGGCAACTGGAGTTGGATCTTCCCGCGCCACCGCCACCGCGCCCGCCAAGCGGACAAGGGATCCTACCCCTCCACCTCGTCGCGCCGCAGGTGGGCCGGACTTCGACCTCTCCGCGCGCAGTTCCGACGAGGAGGAAGAAGAGTAAGACTTCTTTTGTGTACTTGTATTTCTTCGATTTTTGCAGCTTTGTCTTGTATCTGACTTGCTTTGATCTGAACTTGTTCCCTTTCAGGACGTTGGCTCAAAGAGCGGCGAAGAGGGCCAAGGTGCCGGTGGTTATCATCGAGGACGAGCCCGTCGAGACAACAGGAGGGGCGCCCGAGACTACCTTGTCGGACCCGGCAACAACTCCGCGAAGCAGCCCCCAGCGTAAGTACATAGTTTACTTTCTGCTTTTGGGCGCGCATGGGTGCTCTTTCCTTTGCTGACTTCTAACTGTTGGTTTGCTTGTGTAGGAGCAGAACAGCTTCACCCGGAGGGCTCGGAAACTGCCTCCGATGTGCCTTCTGCTTCCACCACACCGCCAAGAGGTGATTCCCCAGCAAGGGAGCGTTCCCCGGCAAGGGAACAATCTCCGGCAAGAGAGGAGTCTCCGGCAAGAGACAGCACCAGCGAGCCTCCGGTGGTGGAGCCCATGGTCATGGATCCCAGTGCAGGTAATCCCTTGCTTGAAATCTTCCTCGTGTTCTTCTGATCTTTCTCTCTCTTTCTTGAATGCTTGTTTGATTTATTCTCCTTCTCCGGTCGTCAGATCCACCCTCCACGGAGTCGATGGAGACCGAGGCGGGCGGCGAGGAGAACGCGCGCGGTGATGCTGATGATGCCGCGGCCACCGAAGAAGGAGCCGGTGCTGATGTGCCCGCCGGCGAAGAGGCCGCCAAGGCTGCCGCCGAGGAAGCTGGCGAGGGATCTGGCGATCGCACTGATGGCCCTGAGGCCGCAGGAGCGCCAGGCGCTGCACCGACCGCCGATCCCTCTGCCGCTGCCGCAGCGCTAGGCTCCGAGGAGTCCCAGCCCGGCGCCTATCTGAAGGCCGGCGAGGGCATCTTCATCAAGCTCCCCTGGGCGTCAAGCTCCAGGGCGCCGGTGGAAGGAGAAGCTCTGGATGGGGAGGTTCTCGCCTCCGCCGGGTTGTCGATCGTCGACGTGCCGGGAAGTAGCAGCAACGAGCCTGAGGAGGAACGGCTGCTACGGAGGCTGCTGGCGCTCTACCGCACCCGCCAAGCCAAGCTGGAGTCTCGGGAAGCGCTCGTCGCGAAGGCGAGCGTGGACATAGAGAAGCACGCGGAGGAGCTCCGGGGTCTTCGCCAAGAAGCTCTCTGGGCCTTGGCGGAGGAGCGGGAGGAGCTTGCTGAGGAGCGGAAGGCCTTCCTCCTCGAGAAGGCCGAAGCTGAAGAGCAGCAGCGGCTCGCCGGCGAGAAGCTGCACGCGCAAGAAGGCGAGCTGGCTCAACGGAAAGTGAACCTCGACAGCCACGAGGAGGAACTTGCCACGCGTGAGCAGGCACTTAGCGGGGCGCTCCAAGAAGCAAAGGATGTAGCTGCGGCAGCCGAGACCGCTTAGAAGGAATTGGAGGCAAGGGTGGCGCAGCTGGAGGCTGATCTGAAGGCGGGCGGCGAAGAGCTTGCTGCGCTTAAGCTGGAGCGCGAGAAGGACGCCCTTGCCCACGGTGAGCTGCAGGGCCAACTCGCCGAGAAGGGCAAAGAGCTGAGCGCCGCCAAGGATTCGAACGCCGATCTGAAGCTCAAGCTGGCCACCTTGACGGAGACGCTGGACGACGCCAAGAAGCGGGAGGCGGACTTGAAGGAGGAGATCAAGGGCAACGAAGCATTGCTGATGAGGGCCGCCGAGACCCAGAACACCTTCAGAGATACTGTGGAGCTCTGGACGGAGGGCCTTGTGAACATTGCCGCTGTCATTGACGGGGAGCTGGTGCAGCTGGGGGTGGAGGACTTTGGGTATTCCTCCGATGAGAATCTCCCCCCCAGCGCCAAGCTCACTATATTCTTCAAAGGTGTGGCGACAGCCCTTCAGCAGCTCCGAGAGAGGATCCCAAAGCAATTGGCCGACGAGTCGCGCACGATCTGCGCTCGAGTCTTGGAGAAGGTGTTGGTGAAGGTGGCCTTCCGCAACCCAGGCCTCAACTTCGCCAATGTCCTCAAGAAGCTGCTGGCGGATGCTGATCTTGACGCGCTCAAAGCCCTTGTCGCACCCATTGTGGACAAGGTGAATGAGGTGAAGAGGGTTGATGGCGGCCGCGTAGATTAGGCCGTCCGTTTTCTTCTTTTTCTTGCCGCTGCCAGTCATGTCACGGGAACACTTTTATTAGAGGCGCGACAAGTTACTTTTGTAATATAACTCTATCTTAGGTAATAATTGCTGTGTTACTTCCTTTACTCGACTCTTGGCTTTGTATGTTTCTTCCCTACACTTTTTAGGAAAACTTGCCCGCGGAGGCACGCTTGCCGCGAGCGCTGAGTGCAGAACTTCAGCAGCCTGCTGGCGGTGCCGCTACCGACAAGTAACCTTGCCGCAACTAGTCGCAGCTCACTTAAGTTGTTGAGCGGACTCGAAACAAAGTAAGGGCGCAACTAGCTACGAGTTGGTTCCTCCGCGCACAGGTTTTCCATACAAAGCACGGTCGTTCAAGGAAGATAACTTAAAAAATTTAAAAACTGATTGCTCAAACTTTGGCAACTTAGCTTTTCTGTTGTTTGCTTCCCGGCAAGGCGAAACTTTCTTGAACGGCCTGGTCCACACCATTATCTTCTCCTTCCCCCCCGGCAAACCTTGTGGGCGAGGGAGCCTTCTTTCCTTTGAGCAAGAAACAAAAGAAAATAATGATATGGAGCCTTACGGCTCGTCATGGCTTACCAGAGGCAGGTGCTGCACAAGACGTCAGATAACACACGCAAAAAAAGAATGCATGAGATTGACTAGATGTGCGAAGCACATGAGCTTTATTTATGCACGGGATCTGCGCCCGGCTTTGTACAAAGGATTACATGCAACAGCGGCAAGACTTGTACAAAAGGTGGTTGCCGGAAAAGCTTCCGGCAACCGCGCCCTACGGGTAAAACTTACGAAGATGTTCAATGTTCCAGGAGTTGCTCACCGGAATGCCATCTTCGGTCTCAAGGCGGACAGCGCCGAGCCTAGTGACTCGTTTCACCCGATAAGGGCCTTCCCACTTCGGCGTCAACTTGTTGGAATTCTTGGCGGACTGAACACGCCGAAGAACAAGGTCGCCTTCCTCGAAGCTTCTGGCTTTAACTTTGCGGCTATGGTAGGGACGCAAAGCTTGCTGGTAGTGAGCGGCTCGCACAGCAGCATGAAGACGGTCTTCCTCAAGGAGCAGCGCGTCATCTTGTCGCAGCTGCTCTTGCTCGAGCTCATCGTAAGCGATCACTCGGGGCGACCCGTAAACGAGTTCCGTGGGGAGAACTGCCTCTGCTCCATAGACTAGAGCGAAAGGTGTCTGGCCAGTGGCTCGATTTGGCGTCGCCCTGATCGACCAAAGAACCACCGGCAGCTCCTCGATCCAGTTTCTTCCGCAATTGTGCAGCCTGTCGAAAGTTCTGGTCTTGAGGCCCCGCAGCACTTCAGCATTTGCCCTCTCCGCTTGACCTTTGCTTTTCAGGTGAGCAACAGAAGCGAAGCAGACCTTGGCGCCAAGATCTTGGACATACTGCATGAAGGTGCGGCTCGTAAATTGCGTGCCGTTGTTGGTGATGATCCTGTTAGGGATCCCGAAACGGCAAACAATCGACCTGAAGAACTTGACTGCTGACTGTGCTGTCACCTTCCTCACTGGTTCCACTTCCGGCCACTTTGTGAACTTGTCGATGGCGACGTACAAGAGCTCAAAGCCCCCGACAGCTCGGGGGAAGGGGCCGAGGATGTCGATCCCCAGACCGAAAATGGCCAGGATAAAGGGATTGTTTGGAGAGCTTGAGCTGGCTGGTGTATCTGCTTGGAATGGAACTGGCATGCTTCACACTTGGTTACCTGTGCAGTTGCATCCTGGAGGGCTGTCGGCCAGAAGAATCCTTGCCGGAATGCTTTGCCGGCAAGTGCTCTTGCGCCAATGTGGTGACCACATATGCCTCCATGTATCTCTACCAACAGCTGCTGTCCATCTTCCCGGCAAATGCACTTCAATTTCACACCGTTCAGTCTTATTCTATACAGTGTGCTGTCGACAAACTTGTACATACTTGACTGCCGGGCTACTCTTTCCGTTTCTTCTTGCTCTTCGGGAAGCTCTCCTGTCTGAAGGAAACGGAAAATCTGCTGCGCCCATCCTGGAGCTTGCGGCTCGACAACAAGGACTAAAGGCATATCTGTTGCTGCGGGAACATCCGCTTCCACGGCAAGAACCTGTGGTTCAGCCGGAGCGTGATGCTCCCCGGCAAGCTTGCCGGAGCAAAACTTGTTAGGAGCGTCTGCTTCAACGAAACAAACCGTAAGGCTTGTCAGAGCAGGCTGCTCCTCAGCACTCTCGGTGTTGATCTTGGGGACCTTCTTGGCGGCGGCTCTGGGAAGCTCTGCCGGAAAGTAGTCACCATAAACCAACTTCCTCTTCTTGCTCTGTCTAGTTGACGGTGTCACGGATGGTTGAGTCAGCTTGAGCACGAAGATCCCTGGTTCTACAGGTAACTTTAGTGCGGCGCACTTCGACAGGCCATCAGCTATGTCATTCTGAGCTCTTGGAACATGCTCCATTTGTAGGCCGTCAAAGTGCTCTTCTAGCTTCCTCACTTCATCAACATATGCTTCCATCAACGGACTCTGATAACTCTTGTTCACTTGGCAGACGACAAGTTGCGAGTCACCCCTGACAATGAGCTTCTTGATCCCAAGGTCTGCTGCGATTCTGAGGCCGGCAAGCAAACCCTCATACTCTGCAGTATTGTTCGCTGCTTCCTCCTTGGGAAAGTGCATCTGGACTACGTACTTGAGGTGCTCTCCGGTGGGTGCGATAAGCAGTACGCCAGCACCGGCGCCTTGCAGCGAGAAGGCACCATCAAAGTACATCAGCCACTCTTTGCTTGTCTCCTTGATGGGGATGCTCATTTCTGGAATTTCTTCATCTGGTGTTGGCGTCCATTCTGCTATGAATTCTGCCAATGCTCTGCTTTGGATAGTTGAAGTGCTCTCAAACTTGAGGCCAAAGCTTGACAGTTCCAGTGCCCACTCGACAATCCTGCCTGTTGCTTCTTGATTCTGTAGTATCCTCTTCAGCGGAAAGCGAGTGACAACTGTGATCTCATGTGCCTGGAAGTAATGGCGCAGCTTTCTCGAGGCCATGAGAAGGCCGAAAAGCAATTTTTGCACACCAGAGTACCTTGATCTAGCCCCCTGCAGAAGGGAACTGACAAAGTAAACTGGGCGTTGTACCATTTTCTTCTGCACCTCCTTGCATGCCTGCGCAGATCCATATTTGTCGGGACCAGAGCTTGTCGGCGAAGCCCCCTGCTTGTCGCTGGATTCGTTTGCCACGGTTGCTGGCTCATCGTCCGCCTCCCTCTCCGCTACTAACGCAGCACTAACCACTTGATTGGTTGCTGCTAGATACAGCAGCAACTTCTCTTGTGGCTTAGGTGCGACAAGTATTGGAGTGGAGGATAGGTACTTCTTCAAGTCCTGCAGCGCAGCCTCCGCTTCCGGAGTCCATTTCATTGGACCTGCCTTTTTCAATATTTTGAAAAACGGCAAGGTGCGCTCAGCAGACTTAGAGATAAACCTGCTGAGAGCAGCCACGCAACCGGCAAGCCTTCATACATCCTTGACGCGCTTCGGTGCTTCGATCTGCTCAATGGCCTTGATCTTGTCGGGGTTGGCTTCAATCCCCCGCTGAGAGACAAAGAACCCGAGAAGCTTGCCGGAAGGGACTCCAAACACGCACTTCTCGGGATTGAGCTTGAGGTTGATCTTGCGCAGATTTGCAAATGTTTCATCTAAATCTTGAATCAGAGTAGCCTTGTCTTTGCTCTTGACCACTATATCATCCATGTAGGCTTCCACATTTCTGTGTATCTGGGGTTCAAAAGTGACATGGACTACCCTTGCAAACGTTGAACCAGCATTCTTTAACCCGAAGGGCATCCGTATGAAACAATATGTGCCACATGGGGTGATGAACGCGGTTTTCTCCTCATCTTCTTCTGCCATGAAGATCTGATGGTATCTTGAGTATGCATCTAGAAATGAAAGCAAATCACATCCGGCTGTGGAGTCAACAATCTGGTCGATGCGCGGCAAGGGAAATGGATCTTTGGGACAAGCTTTATTGACATCATTGAAGTCTATACAAAGCCTCCATTTCCCGTTGGCCTTGCGCACAACTACAGGATTGGCCAACCACGTGGGATGGAGCACTCCTCTGACAAGGCCTACTGTTTCCAACTTCCTGATTTCTTCTGCGATAAATTCTTGGCGCTCCACAGCTTGCTTCCTGACTTTCTGCTTGACAGGCCGCGCATGAGGACAAACGGCTAGGTGGTGCTCAATTACTTTCCTGCGAACACCGGGGATATCAGACGGTTGCCATGCAAACACGTCGACATTCGCCCGCAGGAAAGCAACGAGCGCGCTTTCCTATATAGGATCAAGAGTGGCACTGATGGTGAAGGTACCACCAGTGCCGTCCTCCTTGGCGGACACCTTCTTGGTCTCCGGTGGAGCTGCCATCGTCTTCTTACACTTGCCGGTGGAGCTCGATGGTGCGTCCTCGACGGTAGCGCAGCACTCCGAAGAGGTGCGCTTGCCGGAGTGGGCATCGGAGCTCTTGCCGGACTTTGTCTTCTTCTTCCCCCCGGGAGCTTTAGCGGCAAGTGTCTTGCGATCGGCCGCGGCTGCTGCTTCCCGGTAGATCTTGTCGGTGCTGATAAGGGCATCCTTCTTGTCGCCAGGGACAGAGATTACACTTATAGGGCCTGGCATCTTGAGCACGTTGTAGGCATAATGAGAGGCTGCCATGAACTTGGCGAGTGCAGGGCGGCCGAGTATTCCATTGTAGGGCAATGGAATGTCAGCCACGTCAAAAGTGACCCTCTCAGTTCTGAAGTTCAGCTCGCTGCCAAATGTGACCGGCAGCGTGATCTTTCCCTTCGGCTTGCTCCTTCCCGGGTTGATTCCTTGGAACGCGCCGGTCTCTTCGAGCTCGCTGTCAGGGATCTGGAGCTTCTGGAGGACCGCGGAGGAGATCAGGTTCAAGCCGGCCCCGCCGTCAACTAGCATCTTCGTGACTTTGAGGTTGCGGATGGTTGGTGAAACCAACATCGGCAAGCACCCGACCGCAGTTATGCGATCAGGGTGATCCTCAATATCGAAGATGATAGGCGTGCTGGACCATTTCAGAGGCTTGCGTGACTCCATGGATGGTTCTGCTGCATTAACTTCCCGCACCCACTGCTTGAGTTGGCGGTGCGAAGTATGCAGAGAAGCACCACTGTCAATGCACAGGACCTCTGTGGCTTTCTGAAATTCCTGCTCATCGGCCTCGTCATCATCCATGTCTTCGTCATCGTCGTCGTCTTCATCCTTGTCGTGGCCGCTGGGAGGCCTGTCTCCTTGCCGCTGCTTGGCCTTGCCGCGGCGTCCTCCCCGGCCGGGGCATTTCTTGCCGGCTCCACCAGCACCTTCCTGGGCCTTCTCCTTGTCGCGTCGCTCGTACTCAGCTTTTTGCTGCTCAACAAGCTGCTCGACCTTCTTGCAGCTCTGGAGGTCATGGCCCTTGGTGCGGTGGATCTTGCAATACTGCTTGCCGGAGCTGTCCTGCTTGTCGGCGGCTGCCACAGCCTGGGCCTCCTTTCCGGAGCCACCATCCTTAGCTTCCTTGGCGCCACCTCGTTGCCGGTCTGCTCGACAGCTAGCACTTCCTTGCCCTTCTTCCTTCTGTTGTTCCGCCGCCGGCCTTTCCTTGCCGGGGCGGCATCCTCACTGTCGGATCCTCCTGCTCCTGTATTCTCTCCGGGGAGCCTCCTCCCCTCTTCAGCGCGTGCACACTTGTCGGCCAGGGCGTAAAGCTCGCTGACGTCCCTGATCTTACACATCGCCATCTCCTCCCTCATCCCGTGGTTTCGCACGTTCTGATGGAACGCACTGATGACCGCGGCAGGGTGGATGTCTGGGATGTTGTGCTGTACACGGCTGAATCTCTGTATGTACTTGCGCAGGGACTCTCCTTCGTTCTAGGCTAGTAGATGAAGGTCGCTCTCTTGGCCATGTGGCTTGTGGCCGCCTATAAAGGCGCCGACAAACTGATGGCATAGATCTGCCCAAGAGGAGATGGAGTTGTCCGACAAGTGCATGAGCCAGGATCTGACGTTGGGCTTGAGCACCAGTGGGAAGTAGTTGGCAAGGATCTTGTCGTCCCATCCCCCGGCAGCCTGCACCGCGATGGTGTAGATGCTGAGGAACTCCGACGGATGCGACTTGCCGTCGTACTTCTCCGGTATGTCTGGTTTGAAGTTTTTCTTGCTGGGCCACTGGACTTGCCGCAGCTCATGGGTGAACGCAGGGCAACCTACCGCGTACGGCAAGTCGCCTGGTTCCCCCGACGCGTGCATGTCGACAGAGGGCCCAGCGCGCTGGTCAGATTGACGCCGCGCTTCTCTTCGGCGCTTGATGCGAGTACGAGCGTCCTCTTGTTGCCGTTCTTGGAGAACTTGGCGCTGGTTGCAACGAGCTCGTGGATCTGACGACGCGGTGGAGCCGCTGTCGGGGTGGATCCAGCGAGTCGGCGATCTTGGCCTTCTTGGTGGAGAGTGCATGGAAGTTGCACCCCCATCGGTCTTGTTGCCATCGGCTCTCGTCCGGCAGTCTTGCCGCGGCAGCGAGGTGCTTGGTTGCCGCGCAGTGTCGCCGTTGGCGAAGCCGATGAGGCTCTGGATAGTGGCCCTCCACTCGTCGGTCTTGTCCGCCGTCGGAGGGTAATCTAGAAGCAGTTGAGCTCGCGCCAAGGCTTCTGCTGGAGTGGTGGGCGGCATCGGCGAGCGGTGCGAGGAGCGGGATATGCTCGGACTTCTAACTATGTTAGAAGGAGCAGTGTCCTGTCCAGGCGACCGCACTTTGCTGGGGCCAGCATGCTGGCATGCATGCTGATCTTGAACTCCGAGAGAACCACCAGCTTGATCTTGGCCCAGCGGACGTATGGCGCTGCGAACGCCATGACGCTGCCGGTCTCGCGCCTCCTGAGATGGGCGCGGTGCGCGTACGGACACCGAGGTCTGCGCGGCCTTGTCCTTGGACTTGGCAGCGCTGTGAGCACCCTCGTCGACGCCCGTTCTTCCTCCGGCGTCTACTCCACCGCCCGTTTGCTCCGGAGGCGGTGGGAGCGACGCAGATGGAAGGGCTGCCTCCGAAGCCTTCTTCTTCGGTGGCATGTCGATGAAGACGATGAAGATTTAGCTCGTGTGCACGCCAGATCGGGTTCACACAATCTCGACGTCCCCTACCTGGCGCGCCAAAGATGTCGGGGGGAAACTGACCCACGAACACCTATGGGGACCGGCGGACCGAGCCCCTTTTGGTTCGGAGGGGGGCGGAGATCGCACGAAGAGCAGATCGAGGCAATGCACACGAGCAGTTTACCCAGCTTCGGAGCTCTTCGGAGAGATAACACTCCTACTGCTGCTTGCTTGATTGTATTGAGTTCTTGCTCAGGAGCGATGAACGCTACCAGACCGAGCGTGAGAGTGTTCTTGGTGTTTCGAATGAGCCGAACCCCTTCTACCTTGTGCATGGGCCTCCTTTTATATGTTTAAGGGGTTACCGACAAGTGGCAATGTAGACTAGAGGCATAAAAATGGAAAAAGAGTGCGGTAGGTACAGCTACCTCTACTGTAGATACAGTGTATCATACCTAACCCTGACGGCAGGGGACAAGGGCATTAAATGCCCGTCTGTGTCGTCTAAGCAGTGCGAGAAGAGACCGTCAGGGGCGCCACCGATCGCCACGATAGCCTTCTTGTCAGCGCCGCTTGCCACCACGCACCGCTGGCTGCACAGCCTCCCGCCACGCGTGCCTGGAAGGGTCCCAGGACGACACGTTGTTGGGTGTGCTGGAGCCTGGGCGCGGAGCGACCGCTTGCCGCGGCAAGTATCTTGCCGCGGGCGCTACCTTGTCGGGCCCGGGAGCTTGTCGCTCGCCGTGCCTTGCCGGGACGCGTGGCGCATCGCGGCAAGCGTTCTTGAGATGCCTTGGTTGGCCTTCCCGGCAAGCCCCTCTTGCCGGGGTCTTGTCTTCTGGGGGGCCACGGAGGATCTTGGCGGCGACCTGGCGAGCCTTGCCGCGGGGTGCTGCAACTGCCCGTGCACAAGTTCGGGATACTAGGGTACCCCTATTCTAGTACACCGACATTCTCGATAATATGATGACAAATTATTCTCAATGTCACACCGAACGAGCTCCAACTGGTAATAAGGTCAATTCCGTCAAAGAAGTTTCTACTTTGAGTGTCATGTGAAGTTGGTATTAGTTCAGTTTTGATGATAAGTATGTTGTTCTTCCTTTAGTGGTGTCTTGTGAACATCGACTACATGACATTTCACCATACTTGGCCGTAAGGGAAGGCATCAGAGAGTAATAAGTATATGATGGGTTGCGTGACTGATGAAAGCTAAAACCCTAGTTTATGCACTATTCTATAAGGGGCTGGTTTGGATCCATATGTTTCATGCTATGGTTAGATTATCTTAATTCTTCTTTCGTAGTTACAGATGCTTGCTAGAGGGGGTAATCATAAGAGGGTTGTTTGTTCAAGTAAGAACAACACCCTAGCACCAGTCCACCCACATTTCAAATTATCAAAGGAGTGAACGTGAATCAACTAAACATGATGAACGTGACTAGATGAGAATTCCCATGTGTCCTCGACAACGCTTTGCTCATTATAAGAAGTACTTTCGGCTTATCCTTTGCTATAAAAAGGATTGGGACAACTTGCTACACTCTTTTTACTATTGTTACTTGTTACAAATTACCTTGCTACAAAACTATCTATTATCACTATTTACAACACTTGCATAGAACACCTTGCTGAAAATCGCTTGACATTTCCTTCTCCTCCTCATTGGGTTCGACACTATTACTTATCGAAAGGGCTACAATTAATCCCCTATACTTGTGGGCCATCACCACCTTTCTCCGGGTCCTCCATTGCACGTCTGCCACTGATACGTCTCCAACGTATCTATAATTTATGAAGTATTCATGCTGTTATATTCTCATTCTTGGGTGTTTTACAATCATTTTATAGCCACTTTATATCATTTTTTGGGACTAACCTATTGACCCAGTGCCCCCAGTTGCTGTTTTTTGCTTGTTTTACATTGCAGGAAATCAATATCAAACGGATTCCAAAGACCGCGAGACTCCTTGGAGAATTTTTATGGACCAGAACACCCATGATGAGCCAGAGCAGCACCTGGGGGGTGCCCCGAGGGGACCACAACCCACCAAGGCGCGCCTGGGCCCCCAGGCGCACCCAAGTGGGTTCTGCCCACCTTGGTGGCCTCCCGCACCCCTTCTTCACCCTATAAAATCCTAAATATTCCAAAACCCTTTGGGGTAGCCCTAGATCAGAAGTTCCGCCGCCTTAAGGCCTCTGTATCCACGAGATCCAATCTAGACCCCATCCCGGCACCCTATCGGAAGGGGGAATCATCTTCGGTGGCCATCTTCATCATTCCGACGCCCACCACGATGAGGAGGGAGTAGTCCATCCTCGGGGCTGAGGGTTTGTACTGTTAGCTATGTGTTTAATCTCTCTCTCTCGTGATCTTGAGATGTCACGATCTTGATGTATCGTGGGCTTTGTTAATATAGATGGATCATATGATGTTTCTCCCCTCTCTACATTTGTTGTGATGAATTGAGTCTTTACCCTTTGAAGTTCTGTCTTGTCGGATTGAATATTCAGATATGAGAACACATGATATATGTCTTGCATATGAATACCCGTGGTGACAATGGGGTATTATTTTGATTCACTTGATATATGTTATGGCACTCAACTTGCGGATTTCCACGGTGACTTTGGGGTAATGTATGCATAGGGGTTGATCTATGTTTTTATTATCTTTTCTCTGATAGAAACTTTGGGTCCCCTTGTAGTTCTTTGTGTGGATTGAGTATTATGAATCTGAAATTATTTGATACATATCATATAATTAACTCATGGGTACTTGCGGTGACATTGGGGTATCTAGGTGACATTAGAGTTGGTTGATATGCATCACATGGTGTTATTTTAGTACGAACTCTTGACTAGATCTATCGGAAAGAATAGCTTGCTGTTATTTTAGTATGAACTCTAGGATAGATTGATCAGAAAGAATAGCTTTGAGCTGGTTTCGTACCCTACAAACAATTTCTATCTTTTGTTCTCCGCTAATAGGAACTCGGGAGTGATTCTTTGTTGCACTTTGAGGGATAATCATATGATCCAACTATGTTAGCATTGTTGGGAGATTGCACTAGTGAAAGTATGCACCATAGGCCTCATTTTCCATCATTGAAATATTGTTTGTGCTCCGTTTTACTATTTACTACCATGCTGTTTTTTATTGTTCGCACTACAAAAACTCATATCTACTGTCCATACTACACTTCTATCACCATCTCTTCGCCGAACTAGTGCACCTATACAATTTTCCATTGTATTGGGCGTGTTGGGGACACAAGAGATTTCTTGTATTTGATTGCAGGGTTGCTTGAGAGAGACTATCTTCATCCTATGCCTCCCACAGATTGATAAACCTTAGGCCATCCACTTGAGGGAAAATTGCTACTGTCCTACAAAACTCTGCGCTTGGAGGCCCAACACGTGTCTACAAGAATAAAGTTGCGTAGTAGACATCAAGCTATTTTCTGGCGCCGTTGCCGGGGAGGTCAGTGCTTGAAGGTATATCTTTAGATCTTGCAATTGAATCTTTTAGTTTCTTGTTTTATCACTAGTTTGGTTTATCAAAGAAAAATACATTAAAAATGGAACTGAGGTTGCATCATATTATTGATCATCTTTATAATATCTTTCTTGAAAATGATGGTTCGGAAGATTGTGCTCAATTGGTAGAAGAAGAATTTAATAAAATGCTTGGCATGAATGATGAGCATGATGGCAATGTTGTTAGTATGAATTCTTTGAATATCCATGATGTTAATGATATGCAAAGCTACAAGCTTGGGGATGCTATGTTTGATGAAGATGATATTTTCACTCCCCCAAGTTTTGATGAGATAAATTATTATGATGATAGCATGCCACCTATTTATGATATTATAATGATGAAACTGGATTCGGAGAGGTCATGACTTTATTTAATGATGAATCCACCATTTCGGAAGAGGTTTAAATTGATTATGATGAGAAAAAAGTTGCTATCTATGATGATTATGGTGATGACATGTATGCTATAAAGAGTAATGATAACCATGAAACTTGTCATCATGATTTTAATTTTAAATCCCATGATAGCTATTTTGTTGAGTTTGCTCCCACTACTACTCATGAGAATAAATTTGCTTATGTGGAGAGTAATAAAATTTCTCTGCTTGTGGAAAATAATGCTTTGTGTAATGGCTATATTGTTGAATTCATTCATGATGCTACTGAAAATTACTATGAGGGAGGAACTTATGCTTGTAGGAATTGCAATAATATCAAGTTTCCTCGCTATGTGTTCAAAGTTTTGAAGTTATGCTTGTTTTGCCTTCCTATGCTAGTTGATTCTTGTTCCCATTAGTTGTTTGCTCACAAAATCCCTATGCATAGGAAGTGGGTTAGACTTAAATGTGCTAGTCATGTTCTTTATGATGCTCTTGTTATGTTTCAACTTTAACTTTTATGCGAGCATCATTGAAATCATCATGCCTAGCTTAAAAGGCGTTAAAGAAAAGCGCTTGTTGTGAGACAACCCAACATTTACCCCTACTGTTTTTGTGTGTTCACATGATTAGGATACTGTAGTAATCATGTTTTATTGTCTTTTTTTCAATAAAGTTCCAAGTAAAGCCTTTGATATCATGTTGGGTGATAGTTGATTTGATCTTGCTGAAAAACAGAAACTCTTGCGCTCACGAAAATAGCTCTAGTTTTTAACAGAAGGGTGATTTTGGGTTGATTCTTCTTGCAGAAGATTAATATACAAATTTCCCACGTGGTAATAATTGTTTCATAAGTTTTGGAATAGCAAAAGTATGGTTTGAGTACAGATTACTACAGATTGTTCTGTTTTTGACAGATTCTGTTTTCAATGCATAGTTTGCTTGTTCCCAAGTTTCTATGGCTTATATTGATCAATATAAATTGTGGAAATGATATGCCAAAGTAGGCATTGTTTATAAACAATTATGAATCTTGTCTTTTAAAGTACCAAAAGTGAAATGGTTTGCTCTTTATCATACTAACCTATCTCACGACGTTCCGTTAAGTTTTGTGTGATTGAAGTTTTCAAGTTTTGGGTGATATATCGATATGAGGAGAATAAGGAGTGAAAAGACCCTAAGGTTGGGTACTACCAAGGCACCCCAAGGTAATATTCAAGGAAGATCCAAGCAACTAAGCTTCGGGATGCCCTGGAAGGCATCCCCTCTTTCGTCTCCAACATTATTGGTAACCTCATTTGGAACTATGTTTTCATTCGTCACATGATATGAGTTTTGCTTGGAGCGTCAATTTACTTTGTTAGTGTAGCGACCAGACCTCAAACAGTCCGATCTCTGTGCTTTAGTGTCATCCCTGGATCAGTAATGCTGACACGCACAGTACCTGAAGGATTTATAACAGAGTAGCAATCACACACTTATTACATCGAATGTCTCAAAAGAGAACTTATTACAATAAATATGGTTTAAGGCCATCTAATAACGATAACAGCGGAAGGCTTGGAAGATAAGTGAGTCCATCAACTCCAACGGCATCACTGAGTATAGAACCACGACCTAAAGGCACCTTACTCGTCGTCTGAAAAGTCTGCAACATGAACGTTGCAGCCCGAAAACGGGTCAGCACATGGAATATGCTGGCAATGTAACACATAGAGAGTAATGGAAGAATAAGCTATACTACATGCATATTTGGCTGGTGGAAAAGCTCTATGGTTACAGTTTTGCATAAAGCCAAATTTTCCCTACTGCAAAGGAATAAATTTTATTTAACTATCATGGTGGTTGTTAAACATTGAGAGTGTAGACACCCTCTCAATCCCAATTAAGCATCATCATCAAACCCAACAATATTAATTAAAGTAACATGATGAGATTCACATGGTAATCCAAGTACTAGATACTCAAGATGTCCATAACCAGGGACACGGCTGACCATGATTAGTTTATACACTCTGCAGAGGTTTGCGCACTTTTCCCCACAAGACTCGATCTCCCCCGTTGGGATTCTCGCACTATATGGTGTTTGAGAAATGGATGATCGAGACATAGTCTTTCAGAAGCGCTAGCACCTTACGATGGGTAGACCGTTACACCTACTTTCCCACATCTGCTAGTCTACCACTGTAAGAGTTCGCATGACTTAATCAAATATGCTAGAGCCCATAGTAGCTTGTGGCTGCACACGGAAGTTTCTAGCATGAATAATCTCATGATCCCTTTGAGCCTGGGTGGCGGTTCGTAAAGAAAAACAGGCAATCGCTGGAATACCCAGGTGCCTCAATCCACCCAGATGTGTATTAAAGTTGCCCCCTTAAATAAACCATTAATTAACAAATCTCACATCTGTCATGGATACACTCACCCAATCCACGTCTACTAGCATAACATGGCATAATAAGCAAACGTAGAAATAACTCCCAAGGGTTTGATAATAAAACAGGTAATAGGTACTACCTCATTCTACTTCCCAAAACCCACATATTAATCAGATCCTAATCATGCAATTGTTTGAGGATTGATCTAATGCAATAAAACTGGGTAGTAAAGAGGTATGATCAAAGTCTTACTTGCCTTGCTGATGATCCGTGAAACCTAGAGATTCAAAGTAGCAAGCGGCGCACTCCGGGTACTCTATCACAAACAAACAAGCATACAATAAGTACTCATCTAATGCACAGGTAAAACTCGAATAAGAGAACTAACCAGAAAGTTCAACTTAAGAACTCCGGTTTGCAAAAAGAATCAAGCCAAACGAAGCAACGAAAGTAAACGGCGAAAGAAACAAGCTTCGTTTACTAATCTGTACCTAAGTCAAATTTTACAGAAGCAAAAACTTGTTTGAGTTGGTTAAACGGAAAGAGGGTTTCGAGACGAAACTCTAGGCGCTTGAATCGCCTGATTCCGTTGAACGAGCGAAAATTTATACTAGAACGAAAATCGGATCAGAAATCGCGATCAGAAATAACCGCGGAAAATCCGAGAAAAAGAAAAACTGACGAACAGATTAACAAACAAACGTTTGTTAACTGGGACTAAACAGTGAACTCGTCCGTTAAAACGAACGAATGGGCGAACGCTCGCTAAATAAATAGACCGGAAGAAAAACAATAAAACCGATCTAAAAAACGAATCTAGGGTTTCTAAGGAAAAACCGGATCGTTTTTTTAAACCGGACCACGGCGGCGCCAGTGGTTACCTCCGGCTCGGCTCCGGCAGGCTGCGGCGGGACGGCGCGGGAGGCGGGGCTGCGGCGGCAGCGGCAAAAGACGGCGGCGGCGGCTCGGCGACGGCGGCTGCGGCTGCTGCTGTTGCAGGGCGGCGGGTGGCGGGGTGGGGTGGTGGCGGTGGGATATTTAAGAGGGGGGTTGCTTGGGGGAGGGGGCAAGGCGGAGGGGGCATAGGAGTCCAGCTCGGACTCCATGTTCGGCCCCGTGGGCCGGCCTGGCCTGGCTGGGCCTTCGGCCCAGTCGGGCGCGGGATTTTTTTTCTTTTATAACAATTCCACCGAACAAAAACAAATCCTAGAAAAATAAATAAAAAACTAAAAATGCCAAAACAAATTTTCTCCGTCTAAATAAAATATTTAGAACAAGATGAACATTTTCTTGGCCCTAAAAATGAAGTTTTGAAAAACGTGCAATTTTTCCTAAATTCAAATAAATTAGCAAAAACTCCAAAATAAAACTTATTTTATTTTTATTAAATCCTCAATATTTCTTTATTTTGTGAAAGTCATTTTATTCCCTCTCTCATATTTTTAGTAGAAATAATTGAAGATAAAATAAATAAAATCAAATGATCCTGTTTTCAAAATTTGAGAAAACCCAAATATGAACATGACGAAATCCCCAACTCTCTCTGAGGGTCCTTGACTTGCGTAGAATTTCTAGGATCAAACCAAAAGCAAAAAAATATGCTATGCATTGATGATCTAGTGTATAACATTCCAAATTGAAAATTTGGGATGTTACGAACTTACCCCCCTTAAGATGAATCTCGCCCTCGAGATTCGGGTTGGCTAGAAAATAGGTGAGGGTGGTCTTTCAGCAGATCTTCCTCTCGCTCCCAGGTGGCTTCATCCTCGGTGTGGTGGCTCCACTGAACTTTGCAAAACTTGATAACCTTGCTTCGGGTGACTCGGCTAGCATACTCAAGAATCTTAACTGGTTTCTCCTCATAGGTCAAATCACTGTCCAACTGAATCGCTTCCAGCGGCACTGTATCTCTCAGCGGTATATCAGCCATCTCCGTGTGGCACTTCTTCAATTGGGAAACGTGGAACACATCGTGAACTCCTGACAATCCTTCGGGCAACTCCAACTTGTAGGCAACTTCTCCCATACGTTCCAAAACTTTGTATGGTCCCACAAAACGTGGCGCTAATTTTCCCTTAACTCCAAAGTGCTTAACTCCTCGAAGTGGAGATACTCAAAGATAAACTATGTCTCCGACTTCATAAACTGTCTCCTTGCGTTTTGAATCTGCATAGCTCTTTTGCCTGGACTGGGCTACCTTGAGCCTATCACGAATCAACTTCATCTTATGTTCGGACTCCTTAATCAAATCCGGTCCAAACAACTGGCGGTCTCCAACTTCATCCCATGATAACGGGGTCCTGCACCTTCTCCCGCAGAAGGCTTCAAAAGGGGCCATCTTCAAACTAGATTGATAATTGTTGTTGTAAGAGAACTCTGCATATGGCAAATTGTCGTCCCAACTAGATCCATAATCTAGCGCACAAGCTCTCAGCATATCCTCCAAAATCTGATTGACTCTCTCGATCTGTCCATCTATCTGCGGGTGAAAAGTTGTACTGAATTCTAGCCTGGTACCCAAAGTTTTGTCCAACTGATTCCAGAACTTTGAGGTAAACTGGGTTCCTCTATTTGATATAATGCTCCTCGGAACTCCATGCAGACATACTATTCTGGTCATGTATATCTTTGCCAACTTAGCACTTGTGTAAGTGGTCTTCACTGGGATGAAATGAGCTACCTTCGTCAAACGATCGACTACAACCCAAATCGAGTCGTAGCCTGAACGAGTCCTGGGCAATCCCGTGATAAAATCCATGCCTAACTTATCCCACTTCCATTCAGGTATTAGTAATGGCTGTAACAATCCTGCTGGCTTTTGATGTTCTGCCTTCACTCTCTGATAGACATCACATACTGCTACATACTCCACAATATCCTTCTTCATTTCGGTCCACCAGAAAGTATCCTTCAAATCCAAATACATCTTGGTATTTCCTGGGTGAATCGAGTATGGTGAACCATGGGCCTCTTGCAGAATCAACTTCCTGATCTCCGGATCATTAGGCACATAAACGCGGTCCTCAACCATAAGGTATCGTTCTCATCCTCACGAAATCCTTTAGCTTTTCCTTTTCTCATCTTCCCCTTTATTGAGGCAATCTCCTTGTTGGCCTTCTGAGCTTCTCTGATCTTATCCATCAAAGTAGACTGAATCTCCAATGCTGCTACATAGCCTCTCGGAACTATCTCCAAACATAGATCACGAAGATCCTCGACTAACTCCTTTGGTAATTCTCCGGTCATGAGTGTGTTTACATGGCTCTTACGGCTCAACGCATCGGCTACTACGTTAGCCTTTCCGGGATGATAATGCATTCTCATATCATAATCCTTGATGAGCTCCAACCATCTCCTTTGCCTGAGATTCAGATCCTTCTGCTTGAAAATGTACTTCAAACTCTTGTGATCCGTGTACACTTCACAATGATTTCCGATTAGAAAATGTCTCCAGGTCTTCAATGCATGCACTACGGCTGCTAACTCCAAATCATGTGTAGCATAATTCAACTCATGGGGCTTAAGCTGTCGTGAAGCATATGAGACACCTCTTCCCTCCTGCATAAGCACTGCTCCAAGTCCTCGACGTGAAGCGTCGCAATACACCTCATAATCCTTGCTCTGATCTGGCAAAATCAACACTGGCGATGTAACCAAATGTTTCTTCAACTCCTGGAAAGTGGCCTCACATTCCTCAGTCCATTTGAACTTGGTATCCTTCTTTAACAACTCTGTCATGGGCTTCACAATCTTCGAGAAATTCTCAATGAATCTCCGGTAGTATCCTGCCAGTCCAAGAAAACTCCGGATCTCCCCAACAGTCGTTGGTGCTACCCAATTTGTCACAGTGACAACCTTGGTGGGGTCTATTGCTATTCCTTCTCCGGATATAACATGTCCGAGAAATCCAACTTCCTTCAACCAAAACTCACATTTGCTGAACTTGGCATATAACTGATGTTCTCTGAGCTTCTCCAGTACCAAACGCAAATGCTCCTCATGCTCTTTTTCATTCTTCGAGTAGACCAAAATATCATCAATGAACACCACGACAAACTTATTCAGAAACTCCATAAATACCTTATTCATCATGTTCATGAAATAGGCAGGTGTGTTAGTCAGCCCAAATGACATAACGGTATACTCGTACAGCCCGTACCTTGTGGTAAAAGCCGTCTTGGGTATATCCTGCTCTCAAATCTTCAACTGATGGTATCTTGATCGCAAATCAATCTTGGAAAATACCTTAGCTCCTTGCAATCGGTCAAACAGATCATTGATCATCGGCAGTGGGTACTTGTTCTTGATTGTTACTGCATTCAATCCTCGATAATCAACAACCACCCTCAATGATCCGCCCTTCTTCTCCACTAGAAGTACTGGCGATCCCCAAGGCGAAGAACTTGGGCGAATATAGCCTTTATCTAGTAACTCCTTAATCTGCTTCTTAATCTCCTCCAAATCTTTTGCCGGCATCCTGTATGGTCTCTTAGATATTGGCCCTGTGCCTGGCAAAAGCCCAATCAGAAACTCAATGTCTCTATCCGGTGGCATGCCTGGCAACTCTTCGGGAAATACATCAGGGAAATCCTTCACCCCTGGTACTTCCTCTTGCACAACTCCTGATAAGGAATTTACTTGTGTCCTCTTCGGCTCATGCCGTGATACATACTTGATCCTTCTCCCTTCTGGGGTGGTAAGCAAAATCGACTTATTGCCACAATCGATGTTTCCTCCATACATCGATAGCCAATCCATACCCAGAATTACATCCAAACCTTGTGATTCCAAAATGATTAAATCCGAGGGAAAAACATGCCTACCTATACTCAATGGCACTTGAAAACATCCTCGACTGGCCATATACTCCGCTCCTGGTGAGCTTACTAACATAGGTGTTCTAAGAACTTTGGTGGGCAGTTTATACTTATCCACAAATCCCCTTGATATGTATGAATGTGATGCACCAGTATCAAAAAGAACGATTGCAGTAAATGACTTAACCAAAAACTTACCTATTACTGCATCTGGCTGGGCTTCAACCTCCTCCATGTTAACGTGGTTCACATGTCCCCTGTTGAAAGGGTTCGGCTTCTTCCCAAAGCGTCCATTGCCATTTCCATTCTGGGCTTTAGGACATTCATTGGCATAATGTCCAGTCTTCTGACACTTAAAGCAAGTGACTTGGCTCGGGTCTCTCTTGGCTGGGGTTGACGGGTTGGTATAGTTCTGTCCGTTGCTTCCTCCATTCCTGTTACCATTCTTGGAGCCATTATGATTGTGCGAGCTACCTCCTCCATGGGTATGCTGAAAATGTCCTCCCGACTTCGGGGTAAAATGTGGCTTCTACTGAGCTCCCGAATTGTACTTCCCTTGTCCATACTTCCTCTTGCAGTTTTCAATTTGCTGCTGCTTCCCTTCAATCATGAGATCTCTATCTACCAACTCCTGGTAGTTGTTGAAAGTTGCTACCATCAACTGCATGCTCAGCTCATCATTCAACCCTTCCAGAAACTTCCCCTGCTTAGCTGCATCCGTAGCAACGTCATCTAGGGCATAACGTGCTAGCTTACTAAAGTCATCCACATACTGGCCAACAGTCCGTCCTCCTTGGCGCGAGTTGCGAAACTCACGCTTCTTCATGGCCATAGCTCCTGCTGAAACATGGGCAGTACGGAAAGCCTGCTGAAACTGGTCCCATGTGACAGTGTCGATAGGATAAGTGGCTGTGAAATTCTCCCACCATGATGTTGCGGGTCCTTCAAGCTGATGTGCGGCAAAACGCACCCTCTCCGCATCTGTGCATCCTGTAGTGGTCAACTCCCTTGCTGTCTTGTGGAGCCAATCATCTGCAACAATCGACTCAGTGCTACTGGAGAACACCGGCGGATTCAGCCTAAGAAAACGGGTTAAGTGATCAACAGGTGGTGGCGGTGGGTTGTTGTTGTTGTTGTTGTCCCCTGATTCTGATTCTGGCCTAGCAATTGCATCAACGCATTCTGCTGCTGGATCAACTGAGTGAGCTCCGGTGGGAAAGCAAATCCATTGTCACGTCTCAGAGGCATCTGAGGGTTTAGAAAAGATGAGAATATAGAATAGAGTGAGGTCTAGGGGGAAAACACTACCCATATGCACATGAGGCAAACGCAAACAAAATCACTTCATTCAATCAAACAAGAGCATACAACGGTCTAACTATCATTACAAAAGTGCTCAGACTATACTAGATACATGGGGGAATACTACTACTGTTATGGTGGTCGACTAGAAAAACTGCTCCAATGAAGACTTCATGATATCTGCTCCAGCTTCATCAACATAGTCATCATCGCTATCGTCCGGGTCCGAGTCGGTGTCGTCGATGATGATGTAGTTCTCTGGACAAGTGCAATCCTCTTCTCCTCCAGTTGCGGGAAATCCCATGAACACTTTTAGCTTCTTCTTCAGATCATCGTTCTTCTCCACGAGTGTTGCTATTTCCTCCTCACATCCATCACGTGTAGACTTGAGTTCTTCCTCCAACTCCGTGATCTTGATCATGACTTTCTTCAGATCTAACATGCCTGTGCACATCTGGTTCTCCTGGCGTCGAATGTGCTGGTTTAACTCCTAGATGAAAGCTGCAATTGATCTATCCTTCCTGGTGCTGATCATCTCTCATTGCTCATCACAGCGCCCACAAATCTGGTAGATAGTATCCTTGAGATCCTTGTGGTAAACTTCTCCAACGCGTCCCATAGTGATGTGGGCTGCCATGCTCTTTCCTAGGCTCCAGGTTGGTGCATCAAAGGAAAATTCTATGGGTTCAGTGACGGGCATGAACGTTCTTCCTGGAACTTGGACTTGAATCATCCAGCACTCCTCTTTAGGTAAAGTGGCCTTGTAGGTTCCGGTGAAGCTTGGTACTCCGATGTTCAGGTATCTTCATCCGGTTGCATGAACTTGTTCCTTGCATCCGCCATCCTAAAAGAGTAGAAAAGATGAGGAGTCAGAAATGAGAAGAGTGAGTAGTGATCTCGGGCTTTTAGCTTAGTGGTCGTGTCCTACAATCAGCGTGTGCTCTAATACCATCTTGTAGCGACCAGACCTCAAACAGTCCGATCTCTATGCTTTAGTGTCATCCCTGGATCAGTAATGCTGACACGCACAATACCTGAAGGATTTATAACAGAGTAGCAATCACACACTTATTACATTGAATGTCTCAAAAGAGAACTTATTACAATAAATATGGCTTAAGGCCATCTAATAACGAAAACAGCGGAAGGCTTGGAAGATAAGTGAGTCCATCAACTCCAACGACATCACTGAGTATAGAACCACAACCTAAAGGCACCTTACTCGTCGTCTGAAAAGTCTGCAACATGAACATTGCAGCCCGAAAACGGGTCAGCACATGGAATATGCTGGCAATGTAACACATAGAGAGTAATGGAAGAATAAGCTATACTACATGCATATTTGGCTGGTGGAAAAGCTCTATGGTTACAGTTTTTCGTAAAGCCAATTTTTCCCTACTACAAAGGAATAAATTTTATTTAACTATCATGGTGGCTGTTAAACATTGACAGTGCAGACACCCTCTCAATCCCAATTAAGCATCATCATTAAACTCAACAATATTAATTAAAGTAACATGACGAGATTCACATGATAATCCTAGTACTAGATACTCAAGATGTCCATAACCGGGGATACGGCTAACCATGATTAGTTTATACACTCTGCTGAGGTTTGCGCACTTTTCCCCACAAGACTCGATCTCCTCCGTTGGGATTCTCGCACTACATGGTGTTTGAGAAATGGATGACCGAGACATAGTCTTTCAGAAGCGCTAGCACCTTACGATGGGTAGACCGTTACACCTACTTTCCCCTACATCTGCTAGTCTACCACTGTAAGAGTTCGCACGACTTAATCAACTATGCTAGAGCCCATAGTAGCTTGTGGCTGCACACGGAAGTTTCTAGCATGAATATTCTCATGATCCCTTTGATCCTGGGTGGCTGTCCATAAAGAAAAACTAGCAATCGCTGGAATACCCAGGTGCCTCAATCCACCCAGATGTCTATTAAAGTTACCACCTTAAATAAACCATTAATTAACAAATCTCACATTTGTCATTGATACACTCACCCAATCCACGTCTACTAGCATAGCATGGCATAATAAGCAAACGTAGAAATAACTCCCAAGGGTTTGATAATCAAACAGGTAATAGGTACTACCTCAATCTACTTCCCAAAACCCACATATTTATCAGACCCTAATCATGCAATTGTTTGAGGATTGATCTAATGCACTAAAACTGGGTAGTAAAGAGGTATGATCAAAGTGTTACTTGCCTTGCTGATGATCCGTGAAACCTAGAGACTCAAAGTAGCAAGCAGCGCACTCCGGGTACTCTATCGCAAACAAACAAGCATACAATAAGTACTCATCTAATGCACAGGTAAAACTCGAATAAGAGAATTAACCAGAAAGTTCAAATTAAGAACTCCGGTTTGCAAAAAGAATCAAACCAAACGAAGCAACAAAAGTCAAACGGCGAAAGAAACAAGCTTCATTTACTAATCTGGACCTAAGTCAAATTTTACGGAAGCAAAAACTTGTTTGAGTTGGTTAAACGGAAAGAGGGTTTCGAGACGAAACTCTAGGCGCTTGAATCGCCTGATTCCGATAAATGAGCGAAAAGTTATACTAGAATGAAAATCGGATCAGAAATCGCGATCAGAAATAACCGCGGAAAATCCGAGAAAAAGAAAAACTGACGAACAGATTAACGAACAAACGTTTTTTAACTGGGACTAAACAGTGAACTCATCTGTTAAAACGAATGAACGGGCAAACGCTCGCTAAATAAATAGACCGGAAGAAAAACAATAAAACCGATCTAAAAAAATGAATCTAGGGTTTCTAAGGAAAAACTGGATCGGTTTTTTTAAAAAAAAAACAGACCACGGCGGAGGTGGCGGTTACCCCCGGCTCGGCTCCGGCGGGCTTCGGCGGGGCTCCGGCGGGACGGCGTGGGTGGCGGAGCTGCGGCGGCGGCGGCGGC
>NC_041389.1:150959054-150978430 GCF_002162155.2 Triticum dicoccoides | reverse complement strand
CAGCAGCGGCTCCTGGCGGTGGCGCTAGCGGCGGCCGCTGCGGCTGCTGCTGCTGCGGGGCGGCTGGTGGCGGGGTGGGGTGGTGGCGGCGGGGTATTTAAGAGGGGGGCTGCTTGGGGGAGGGGGCATGGCGGCGGGGGCAGAGGAGTCCGGCTCGGACTCCATGTCCGGTCGGTGGCGGCGCGGCACGGGGAGGCAGCGGCGGCGCGGGCCGGCCTGGCCTGGCTGGGCCTTTGGCCTAGTCGGGCGTGGGATTTGTTTTTTAAACAATTCCGCCAAACAAAAAAATCCTAGAAAAATAAATAAAAATCTAAAAATGCCAAAACAAATTTTCATCGTCTAAATAAAATATTTAGAACAAGATGAACATTTTCTTGGCCCTAAAAATGCAGTTTTGAAAAACGTGCAATTTTTCCTAAATTCAAATAAAATAGCAAAATCTCAAAAATAAAACTTATTTGATTTTTTTATTAAATCCTCAATATTTCTTTATTTTGGGAAAGTCATTTTATTCCCTCTCTCATATTTTTAGTAGAAATAATTGAAGATAATATAAATAAAATCAAATGATCCTATTTTCAAAATTTGAGAAAACCCAAATATGAACATAACGAAATCCCCAATTCTGTCTGAGGACCCTTGAGTTGTGTAGAATTTCTAGGATCAAACCAAAAGCAACAAAATATGATGTGCATTGATGATCTAGTGTATAACATTCCAAATTGAAAATTTGGGATGTTACAGTTAGGATTTGCTTGCTGATATTTAGAATAATATTTTGCAACTAGGGGTAAAAATGCAATTGTCCCTTTATTTAAATAAAAGTGGCAATGATAGCCTTTGCCATGCCTATTTTGCAAGTATACTTGTTGCTGTTTGAAAACAGAAAGTTTACCTCTGTTGCAAAAATTCCCTAGAAAAATAAGAATGTGATAAACTGTTGAAACTTTTTGAAAAATAATCTCTGATAAATTTTCTACAGTGTAGTATTTTTCGCATAATTTTTGGAGTTAGGGAAGTATGATGAATCTTGCATTCTTTACAGACTGTACTGTTTAGGCAAATTGCTGTTATGTGTGCATTGTTTGCATATGTTTGCTTGTTTGATGATTCTATTGAGGATAGGAGTATTAAATATGCAGAGGCATTTAGTATGCAATGTTGACTAATGATTTTAGTGATTTGCTACAGTAGAGGATGATAAGGTTTTGCATTGGTTTACACTAACTTATCTCACGAGTTCTTGTTGAGTTTTGTGTGGATGAAGCTTTTGAGATTTAGGAAAACCTTGGTATAAAAGGGATTAAGAAGACACAAAAGCTCAAGCTTGGGGATGCCCAAGGCATCCCAAGCTAATATTTCAATAAGTCTCAAGCATCTAAGCTTGGGGATGCCCCGGTAGGCATCCCACCTTTCTTCTTCAACAATTATCGGTTAGTATCGGTTGAGCCTAAATTTTGCTTCTTCACATGAGTAGTGCTACTCTTGAAACGTCATTTTATTTTCATGTTGCTTGCTGTTTTAATAAAATACTTAGATCTAAATTTTTTTAATAAGAGTGAGTCCTCAAATAGCTACCTATTTACTTAACTACTCGCATGATCTTCACTTATATCTTTTTGGAGTAGTTTGTCATTTACTCTTGTGCTTCACTTATACCCTATGAGTAAATTGTTGAGTAAAATTGATTGTCATGAAGTTAAAATCATATCATGCCTAGTGGTAGCGTCACATTGGGTTTAGAAAGTGAAATATTTTGAAGATTGACAATCACAATATTGGACATACAAGCAATTCATGAATAAATAGTATAAGGAAGAGAATTTTCACATGCAAATACACTATCTTGGAAATCTTTTGTGATTGTGAGCCCCCATCAAAATATTATATGCCAAAATTGTTGACGTTGGACAAGGAAGAAAACATAATGATTTATGTTTGTTCATACTCACATAGAAGTAATATTGTCATAGATCCTTCAACATGTGGTGCTTGCCCCTATCTTTGCTAGCCAAAAATTCCGCACCAAGTAGAGATACTACTTGTGCATCCAAAAACCCTTAAACCGAAATCTTGTTTTGAGAGTTCACCATACCTACCTATGGATTGAGCAAGTTCCTTCAAGTAAGTTGTCATCAGTGCAATAAGGCAATAAAGATTGCTTGTAAAATGTTAGATCATTTAGTGTAAGACAAAATTGACGTTGTACGAACTTGTGATGGCAACAACAGTTGCAGTCATTGCTATCCAAATATACACAACAAAGTTTGAAGGCTCAAGAAGGACAAACTTACATTAGTAATGAAGACCGGCTATATAGATCCCTTTTCCATGTTGGGGGGGGGGTGGCAATTCAAGAAGTTTACCACAGAGTCTTCTTCATAAGCATTGCCTTTATTCTACATTTTGTTAAGGGTAAATATAGATGTGATAACATAGGAACCAATGGAGATTATTTAAGCTAAGATGCAGAGTGATGCTACATAACTAACTAGCTATAAGTGTAGGCACAACATACTGACAAGAGTAATGCAAAGCTAATCTTCAGTAGCATTGGTTTTATTCAACATTTTGGTAAGAGTAAATATAGATCTGATGTGTAGAAAATGGAGGCCAAGGGAAAATAAGCTACAAAGTGATGGTACATGAACAACTAGCTGAAAATATAAGTATAGTGATAAAGGACAACGGATACTTACAAGAATAATGTAGAGCTAAACTTCTTCATAAGCATTAGGTTTATTCTACACTAATGTAAGTATTAATATAGATATGATAATTAGGAGCGAACAATGGATATGCAGGTTATTATGCACACTGATGTCACATAATCAACCAGGTATGACTGTAAATACAACGATACAAGACAACATGTACTAACAAGAACAAAGCAGTGAGCAACATAGTTGTGATATCCTCGGTTTTGTGGCGTTGGTTCTATCGCCAATAGAAGTGGGGTGCTATCTGATTTCTCCAATACCACCACCTCTTTCAAGGACTTTGCTTATACTCCTTCAGGTTCTGCAATCACCATCATCCTTTTGGATGTTTGATACACAAGAATAACATTTGAATGAAAAAACTGGTATGATGACAAATGGAATACATATTGATAATGTGTGGGCATGGCATCTTCACATATATGATGAGTAAACTAAGAAAATGGTGGTGCAAAGAGGCAAAAGAAACGTAAGAAAGCTCACGCAAGTTACATGCAACCAATAAAAACCTTGGCAAATTAGAACATGTACCTTGTTGGGTGAACAGGATAGGCCATCTGCCTTTGACTCCTTGAGCTCGGAATAGTCATTAGGATCATATTCTGAACACGAATCTGTAGGTGGGAAGCGTGTGGGTTTCACTATAGCCAGAATGGAACTCAATGCCTTGATGCCATGTTTGTTAGTCATTGCACTGTTCCACAATACTCTTCTGTTGTGCGCATCATCATATTCATTGTGATTTTGTTCAATACCTGAGAAGCATGCAAAACACAAATAGTAGTGAGATTATATTTGTAATGCAGAGGATATCCTAATATAATAGGGGCTCCCTGTAAACCCTTGTGTGCTATCACTAGATTCTGATGAGAGAGCTCATGTGTGATGTAATATGTGCGTACATTAATATAATTTGGCACAACTACATAAAAAATAGGCTCCCTATTAGGAGCTCCAGATGTAAGGATAGTTGGGAGATGGTAGGTTCATAATATACTATATAGAAAGTTTATTGCCAAACCATGATAACAAGAACGCACAGCCACTAGGAAGATCGTAGTGCAGATAAAAGGGGTACACCATAACCATCATAAATAAATCGGGAAAGCGGAACTGGCTGGAAAATATGGGCTTGTATTTCCACTACTAATTTAAAGCCTATCGATCACCTTCATGCCAGCTCTATTCATCTGAAGGTGCACTACTGTTACTATCGGTCTAGTCTATCAAAGGCCGCACAACTCCCACCATTTCTTGGATATTTTGGCAAACTAACTTGAAGTGCTGAAATCATCTAGCAGAAGCAGCCCAATAGAGCCATCGACTGTAGATGTCCCTGCTCCCCTTCCTGACAAGGAACATATTGTACTTACTAAAGAAGAACATAAGAGGAACATGTTAAAGAATAGAAGGGGAAGCATATTATTGAGATTCCGCTTCTTTCTATACAATGTTGGTTGCCCACCCATGATGAATCAGCTTGCCCAAAGAAATGCAATTCCATGATGTCTTCCTATATGTGGCCACATGCATTTGGAAACTCAAGTGGGAGAATTATCTGACCAATTAAATGTGTGTTTGTTAACTAATGTCAGTATCATACCACATTCGTATTTGAAGAAGTAGCTTCGGACGTATGATTGGCTTGTTGTTTAACTTCAAGAGCGGACTACTGCTAGTATGACACAAAGTACTACATAGATCATAGTGTAGATATAATGGGAAAACCCTAAGCATCACGAGTAAAATCAGGAAAGTGGAACTTGCTGGAAAATATGGGCTAGTATTGTCAGTATGGCTAGAAAGGATTTGGGTACCATCTCTCTTCAACTGAAGGTACATTGCTGTTAGTCTAACTCTCAAAGGCGACATAGCTCCCAGCATTTCCTGGATATTATGGCAGACCAACACGAAGAGTTGAAAGCGTCCATGACAAGCGACTGAATAGACTTGTACACTGCAAATGTCCTTGCTCCTCTTCACTACAAGGAACATATTGTACTACTATTATACTCCTTCCATTCCTAAATATAAGTCTTTGTAGATATTCCACTATGGATCACATACAGATGTATATAGATACATTTTAGAGTGTAGATTCACTCATTTTTCTCCATATGTAGTCCAAGACTTATATTTAGGAATGGAGAGAGTACTTATAAAAGAAGAACAGAAGAGGAACATGCTAAAGAAGAGCAAGCAGATTTTGGATAATAAAATGTTCGTTGCCCACACATGATGAACCATAGAGCATAAATAATGCAACTCCCTACTGTCTCTCAATATGTGGCACACGTGTTTTTCATAAAGTAGGAATATTAGCTGACCAATTAAACATTCTCTATTTTAGTAATATCAGAATTATATCATATTTGTATTTGAGCAACTAAGTTTGGAATTATGAGTGCCATGTTGTTTAGCTTGATGGGTTGAGGAGCAGTGCTAGTACGTCTCGAAGCACCTATGTTGATGGTATGAATATAAAGGGAATGTCTACACGCAAGTTGCCTGACTTTCGTCATTTGGGTCAGTCAACCATTTCTGACGTTTGGATGAAGATCCTACGTCTCCTCACCCTTCTTCTTCCTCGCCTCTTATTCTTTCCCTAGAGACCACCACACCCGCGTGCCGAACCACCGGCCCCCGCCCTCCCCTGAACCACCTACCACCGTCGGTCTTCTGCTGCCCCGGCCATCCCTCTAGCCAACCCCCCACCCTCGTCGAGTTTTGCCTCCGGCGAGGCCCCACCATAGCCTGATGACCGCCCCCCACAGCCATTGTCCCCACCCGAAACCCTAAGATAGGTAATAGTGTAGCCCTCCGGCGAGCCCCTTCCTTCCCTCCGGTGAACTCTCAAAAATGGACTGACCCCAAATTGGAATTCAGTCGTCTGTCATTTAGCTACTTCGAATACAAAAGGGGAAAACCATAAGCATTGCGAGTATAGTGTTGAGTGTGCTATGGCAGATCTGAAGGTGCAAACCGGACAAAGGCAACTTTGCAACCAATGTTTGCTTTCAAATAACAAGTAAGATTCTGAGTGATGGACAAGAAATCACAATAAAGTAGTGGCGATCTATTTTCTTGCTAAGATAAATAACTTGAGCAGATACGAAAGAGTACCACCTCTGGTGTGGCGCCATGTAAGCATCTACTGATACATTGAGGGTGTTGCGGCAGGGATGGCTGTCGGTAGTGTGGAAGTAGATCTAGGAGGGCAGACGGTGGAGGCGGGGGAGATATCCTGGCGCAGTGGACGAGACGGTCGTATGAACGGCCCCAACAAGGTGGACGACGGTGCGGATAAAGTGAGAAGACCCGATGCAAGGATCCTGGTCCAAAGTCGTGGATGGTAGAGGTCAGTCTCTTGTAATGGACGACGGCGTCATGGTATCAGCTCCGGCATGGCGGAGGAGGACGCCGGTGGATGGGGTGGCAGACGGAGGAGGCTGCTGGGGTGGAGAGGGTGTTTCGGCGCCCATGGAGTATGAATGGGGAAATGGGAGGAGAGAGGTAGGGGGAACCATGTCTTTGGGACGCGCTTGTCTCGAATGCGGGGAAAGTTACAAACTTAGTCCCCGTTAAAAATTTCAGACATCACAACAATATTGGTCGGTTAGGGATAGGACGGTAATCCCACATACACTGAATATTTGCCGAGGTAAATTTCGGCCGAGGAGAGTTTGTTTTGGCGCCCACCGTGTATGAATCGGGGTGAGAGGCGATTTTGATCGAGGAGAAACTGTGCTTTGGCGCCCACCGTGTATGAATCGGGGTGAGAGCCGGAGGCGGTTATGTCACGTTTGAGTGAAATTACAAGCCTACCCCTATCAAAACCTATAGAAATTGAGCCGATAGGCTTTGCGTGTCAGGGATAGAAAGTAATTTCCATCTCCCAGAGTTTGGTTTCGGGTGGTTACCACGAGTTTTGCCGCTTCGTTCAAATTTTTGGAGAAAAAGCTTGCACATTTACCGGCCAACTCAATTTGAATCCATTTTGTACACTTTTTTTCTGGGCAGGATCCATTTTGTATTCGAATACAAATCTATATACATCATTTTTTGTATATACTTTCAAAAGCACAACAAAGAATTCTGCTCCTTTATATATAACTAGTATAACGCCCATGCGTTGCCATGGGCTACAATGCATATAAATTAATCAAAGAAACGATTAAAGTTGTCTCTAAGGTCGAAACTCATTTCTTCCTCATATGTCGAGACTTGTTCGGACATCAAACGGGTGCTAGCGTGCTCCCCCAAATCGAACCATCTGAATACTTTGGGCTCGCCCAAATCCAACTCATATGTGGGGGAGAAATGTGGTTGTATAGACTATCGGTCATATTATCTCCAACATGCGAACCGGAAACAAAACCACACGCCACGACACGCCCTTCCCATTTTCTGTCAAACCCTCCCCTGCTGGTTTGGTATTCCATTGTAGCGGAATATTTCTGGCTGGAGCCCTCTTCTTCAAAATTGGATGATGCCTACCTTACCTTTGCCATGATGCCATCTCTCCTTCACACTGTACTTCCCCAAGAACCATCAAGGAGGAGTCCCTTGTCAACCGCCCCGCTCTCCACCCTGATCGCCCCCTTGTTATTGTAGATCTGCCACCGCCATCAAGGGGGAACAAGGCATGCGCCACCCGTGATGCGCCCCGAGCCAAGAAGACAAATCTGATGTCTCCTGGCTGATTGCCCCGTTGTAAGATAAATTGAATGTTGTGTATTATCATGTAACAAAAATATAATGTCAGTTGTTGTGCATGTAGCTGATATGCAAGTATGTCCGTGATTAACTCTCAAAACTCTATTTTTAGTCGTTTCTTTCAGTTTTGCTAGGGTTTGTGTCCTGCTCAAGAAGACAAGATAGTGGCGGCTCCCTGAAGATGGAATAAATGTCTCCCTGCCTAGCCCCTGTTCCGACGGTGCGTCTAGCACCGTTGGTGGGCATGTGGAGGTGTGTCTCTGGCAGATCTATGTTTGGTGGATTTTCTCGGATCTCGTCGTTGTTCGTCATGTTCGTGTGTCTTCGGATTGGATTTTTTTGATCTACATTATTCTTCATCTGCGGCAGTAGCTGTTCTGGTGCGCTGGTCCTATGGGGCCTTAGTAAGACGACTTCTCGACTGTCTACTACAACAAGTTGTGCCCGACTCTGACGATGGAGGGGCGATGACGGTGGCGCGCCTTCGGCTTGCTTCGGTGCTGGTAGTCGTCGCTAGGTGGTCTGCAGATCTAGATGTAATTTCTATTGTTTCTAGTATTCGTTGTACTTCCATGATTGAAGATGAATAAATCGGAAATTTTCTCGCAAAAAACCAACAAATGCATTTATCCTTTTATGCTAACCAAAATAATATTGACTTGATGAAAAGACATATGAACTGTTCGCTTGTGCAGTTTGTTGCAAAGCCATTCTTAATGAAATGTAATTTGCCATATTTTCCAAAGTACGGAAATAATTCCGCTCAGACAGACGTAACTGAACAAACCAACTCCAACCCCCATCCAGCTCACTCTCGACCTTCACACTTACCACAAATCCACTTAACTCGTGTTCTAAGTGAGCTAGTGATCGCTGTAGCTGTTGCAGGCCAGCAGCAAGGGCCAAGAGCGGCAACCGCTTTCCCTTCTTAGTGCTAGTACCTCATGGTTCTATACTGGACCTACTCTACATCCCGGACTCAACCACAACGGTGCTACGCTCAGCGTTGCCAAGGAAATAGAAAGCTATGAATAGAAATGTTCATCCAAAGCATGAAAATGTCAATGTGTCTCTCCTCTTCCTGCCCTCACGCGTGCATGCCTCATTCGTGGTACAAATTTATTTATCCCTTTGAGAAGAGCAAAAAAGTTTCCCCTCACTTTTCGCTTATGTAGTTAATTGCATGTGCGTTGCAACGGGGGCACACATAGTCTGGTATTCTCGATTAATCTTTTTCCCATGAAATCACTCTTGTTCCATCCATTATCTTTATCTCTCCACCTCCCCGGTCAAAACTCGCCACCTTTGTCCCTCACACAAACATTCTGAAATTTGAACCCATAATGGTGCAGCCTTGGTAAATTTAACTTGTGTTAGTAAAGAGTGCCTGCTGTTTTGGACACCTTTGTCACTCGCACAAACACTTCCAAGTCCAAACCCAAAATGGTGCAGATGTGGTATATTTCACAACTTGTATTGATGATTTCGTAGTAGTAAACCTACCCCCTCTCCCTCCCTCCATCTCCCAAGGGCTATTATTTTCAACAGTGAACTTGGAACTAAATATGCGGGAATAATACTTTCTTCCCAAATATGCATACATGGAATTTGTATAAGCCAATTTATTGAATAAGGGAAATATCATGTTTCTGTTGCACTTTCACATGAGTTGCAAAAATAATATATGGAGATCGGTCATGAGCTTCAGGTCACATGAATCAGTTCATCTATTGGCACAATTACAAACATGGAAACTTCAATTGTCCAAAATACAAGGTAAAGTTGTATCTTTGCCATCAGTCATTGTTCACAATATCGGTCGACAAATTAGTTAACGAGACAATGAAGGTCACCAAGTAGCCGATCAACATATTAGTATCATCTTCAAAATAAATTACTCAACATGACGAAAATATATGCGTAAAGCATTCGGCTTTATCTTAGTAGATGCTGAAGACAGTTAGTATTCATGACATGAATGCAGCAAGATATTGTAATGAGCAAGTTTGGTGAAACATAATGTAGCAGTGTACAATGTACCATTATTTTTGTTTATGAAGATATTCATGAGAAGTACATCAAACTTCGTATAAAAATATTTGAACCAAATAGAGCGGAAACTTTGTATGGGTCGTACTACCATGTGATGTGAGCGTATGCAGGTATCTGATGCCATGCCGATCGCATTTATTTGTGGTTGAAACCCTAGTCTTCTATGGTCCCTTTGTTTGCCCTTTTTCATGGTCATGTTGTGCTCGACCTGGACCGATTTTGACTCATGTGGGGGAAGCAAGAACAGAGATCGTACATTCCAGCAATTAGCCAATCACATACATGAACAAAGTGTTTTTCGTAACCACATAGCAAAAGAAAACACAATTCATGCCATGCTGATTATTTCTACTCTAGGCTAGCAACCACAAAAACATTTTTGATAAATCAGTATCAAGGACAACCTAGGACATGTAACTACCTTACTGAACACCAAATCAAACATTACTTACGTCTTAATCCACATAGCATCCTTCGGATCTGGCTTCACAGTGGACTCCCCTGACTCCGCGCGCCCATTGTCGTTGTAAATCGCAACCCTTTCTCCAGTCAGTCCTCGCCTACAAGCCCCCACAGATGACTCCAACGCCAACTCCTCTCTACGGCTTCCCGCCTCACTCATGCGGTCCAGATCCGGTGGCGTTTGCTGCACATCATCTGGAATATAGGCAATCTTCTACGCCGCCACCACGTAGATTAGGACCCACCTCTGAGGGGATAAATGAAGTCAACAGGAAAAGCAAGCCGCTTACCTGAACACGGCTGCCACTACAAAAAAAATACACTTCCGTGATGATACGTGTTTGTCACAGTAGGTCGCGTTTTTTGTCATGCATGTACATCCATGACGATTTTATGACAGAATCAAGATAGTCATACCTGTGCTGTCGTAGAAGTGTTCCATGACATTACCAAAATTATCATCACGGAAGTGTCCACTCCCATGACGGTAAATCGCGCGTCACAGAAGTGCTTTCGTCAAGGGTGACTGACACGTGGCATCCACCGTAACGGAATGCCGTTAAGCTATCGGGTCAGGTTTTGGATCCGATAACCCGTCAACAGCCCCGACCAATGGGGATTTTCCACGTGTAAAATCATCATTGGCTGGAGCAAACACGTGTCAGCTCACCGTTGGGACAGATGTCATCCACTCATTGGACTGAAGGCGCCTATGATACGGCGACACGTGGCATGGCCCAACAGAGGCCCATTCATGTGAAAAGGTCGGCCCGTTTGACTTGGTCAAAAAGTGGTGGGCCGGCCCACGGAAAGCCTGTTAACGACCTGTTCGCATATAGCCCATTTACAGCCCGCTAACCCAGGGCCCGTTACGACCTCTCTGGATTAGGCCCATTAGCGTCATCTGGGCCGTCCAATATGATTCCAGCCCATTTTAACTTCCGGCCCATGTGTGGCCCATGACTTCTTTTGGCCCATATGTGGCCCTTTGTAACTCTTGGCCCATTAACGGCTCGTGGTGAAACTGGCCCGTAATGAACAGTGTATCACTTTATACCCATTAACGGCCCATTATTCCATTGGGCCGTTTACAGCCCAAGTTATCTTTCGGCCTTCTCAGGGCCCATTGATTCTTGGGCTCATTTGCAGCATTTGGTTACATACGGCCCGTTACTGTCATTTTCTGCTTGTGGGCCAAATTCAGCCCGTCGTTACAGTCGGCCCGTTTGTGGACCGTTAATACTTTGGGCCATTTTCATGTCAAAAAAAACCCGTTTGGCTGTTTTCATAGAGTTATCATATACGGCCTATTAATGGCCCGTTATGGTCCACGAATAGTACGGCCCATGATCTGCAAAATGATGATACGCCCCGTAGAAGGCCCATGGTTCCTACGGCCCGTATGAGGCCCATGGATCGTACGACCCGTAGAAGGCCCATGGATCGTACGGCCCGTAGAAGGCCCATGGACCCTACGGCCCGTAGAAGGCCCATGAATCCTAAGGCCCGTATAGAAGGCCAATGGGTCCCACGGCCCGTATAGAAGGCCAATGGATCCTACGGCCGGAAGAAGGCCCATGGATCATACGGCCCGCAGGAGGCCCATGGTTAGAACAGTCCGTGTGTTGCCATGATTATTTTGGCCTAGTTACCAAAAATAGGCTATTGTGGCAACTGGAAAAACACAGAAAAAGAACTGCAGTGACTACAAGCAAACAACTAAACAAGACAATAAGGAAATAACTAAGCAAGCAATTAATGCTAGCCTATTACCGCTATTACACATATTACATCCACTGGGCATCAAAGTTCACCACAGTGCAAATATAGGGAACAAAGCAGCATATTACATACACTGGCCGTCAAAATTGGCCACCAGCACAAATAAACGCGGCAGCAAAACAAGAGTATAACTGAAACAACTCCAGAAGAGCTCAAGAAACGTTATCCTAGGTATCCACCATGCTGGCAATAAGCTTAGCAAGCTTATTAGCTTTGTCCTGTTTGGTGCTAAAATCCTCCAACGCTTGCTGTTGCACTAGAAAGTATGCATCTGAATGCTTCAGGGACTTCCACAGTCCTTCCGCTTCTTGTCGCAGCACAGCTGATCGATGTCTTTAAACTTGTAGCTGAGACTCAAGAAACCAAACTGATTCAGACAGTGAGTTTGAATAGCTTGTGCAAGCGGTAGTGGCCAGTAACTCGAACACTAAACCAAGACAGGACTTTGGGGTTGTCTCACTGTCTTCAAGATAGTCTTCCTTAGATGTTTTATCAGCTTTGTTGGAGACCAACAAGGATGTGTCACTATCCTGAACCTTATCTGCATTACTTCCTTTACCATTGCTTAATAAGGCACTCTTCCCCAATATTCTGTCAGCATTCTAAAAGAAGAAACAAGAAGACACATAACAATTTTAGCATGTACTAGTATATGAAACTCATTTCAGTGAACCAGTTCATTAGTAAGGTGGACATGATTAAACTACCAAGTCTTTTATTGCCAAGTACTAGTACATAATAAAAGCATCAAACAAACATATATCTATGCCCTATGGTCACTGCATTGTCTTGCCAAATCAAAATAGAGACACGGTTCAAATCATATCAGTTCAAGACAAAGCAGCAGTGAAAGAATACAAAGCGTGGGAAACTACACGGCCAACAAGATTTCAGATGGGTACCATGGGTCTACATGTACAACAACACTATTGGCTCTGTTGTGATGCTAGTAATGTGCTTGATATGAAAGTCAACTGTATACACAATTGAAATTGAAATCAACAGAGCTATTGATAAGAGCAAACCTGTTAAAGAAACATGCGTGAACATACCTGTTATGCCACTGGAGTTTCGATTGGATCCTTCAATTTAAAAATAAGTTTGTATGAGTAAATACAGTGATACAAGAGCAAAGCAATCATAATTAAAAAAAGGCGTGCCTAAGCGAGCGCTTAAGCGCGCCTAGCTCTAGGCGTTGGCAAAACGCATTGCGCATAACTACGCTTAATCTATGCATAACTGCGCATAAGCATGCGCTTTGGTTAGTAAAGCGCAAGGCGGTGGCAAAACGTACAATTAACGCCTAACGCTTTTTTGAACTATGATAGCAATGGAATCTTAAATTAGAACAGTTGTTCTTTAGGTTTAGGCACTTGTTCTACATGAACAGAGTACAGTAAGACGCAAGAATATAATACTTAAAAATAGCAAATGAGCTCATAGACCTTACCACATTCTTGGTTCGGGACCAGTACAGAACAAGGCTTTCCCAGTCATCGTCCAGTAAATGTGTCTCAGGAGAACGTAAGGGAATTCGATGAGTTTCTTTGCCGGTGAAGTATGTTTTCTTCAGGTAATTCTGATACTTCCACCAAGCATTCTTAAAGATAGCAGAGGTATTAGCACAGGTTACCTCATCCTGAGTTTCCAAATCGGTCCTTCTCTATAGAGAAAAATAGGAAAAAAAATTTATTATAACCATCATGGAGGTAGGATGTATGGGACGAAGCAAAGTAATTGCCATGAATAACATTACTTACACATAACTCCTGGACAAACACCTGCAACTGACATTTTCCTTCATCTTCAGTATAATATTTCCAAGATGGGAAGATACGCACATACGATTTAACAACATCAAATGCGATAGATGCTAAACTACGACTAGCTGGTTGTGCTTCCTCCACAGGAATAGGCGTACTAACTGGTGGAGTTGGGGTTCGCCGTGATAGTACTGGCCCTTTGGGCACTGGAAATCCCTTACTAACTGCTCTTGTTTGGGAGCTCTGTGGTGGACATGGTGTTGTGTCAATAGGAACTGGGTTACTATCGACTGGGGTTGGGGTTAGATTGGGTGAAGCTGGTTCTCTGTCCATCGCAGTAGTTGTACAATCTGTGAGAGTTTGGGTTATGTGTGGTATGGCTGGTTCTTGTGCATGTACAACTGGGGTGCTATCTCCACCAAGAGGTAGCACTGTTTTATTTGAAGACCGTGTTTTTAGTCTACTAGATACTGGCATCACCCGCTCCAATTCAAATGGCTGATAAACAGGAAACATAGTTGAATGTACAGACATTGTATGAGAGACTGATGCAATAGATAGTGTGGAAAAAAGAGGACATGAAATAGTTGACATGTATATTGTTTAACTAAAACGGATAGCATGGCATAATTTCACATATATGATGTCTATCTAAACTGGATAACATAGCATAACATAATTCAAATATATGATGAATAACTAAACAGGATCGCATGACATAATTCACCTACATGTTATCTAAGTAATCAGGATCGCGTCATTTAATTCACGTATGTGATTTATATGCTAAACAGAGGGCATTCGATATGATGTCTGAACTAAGAACATGGTGTTGAATATTGTGTATATGATGTATAAACTATGCAATGCAAGACACCGTATGCATGATATGAGCAGTATAATCGTGCCAAGTTAGAGCATACACCTCAGTGGGGGAATAGGACTGGTCATCTGTCTGTGAATCCATCTCTAAGGAGCTATCGGGACCCAACAAGAGATCTGCTTTGACAGGTAGCACTGTCTGCTCTGAAGGCCTTGTTTTCACTCCAGATTTTCCCATCTCCCACCCAAATGGCTGATTCACAGGAAGAGTAGTTTAATGTACAAACATTGTCGACAAATGGAAATGTAATGAAGAAAACGATGGGAAAGATATCATTCAAATATATGGTGCCTGGTTAAACAGGATGGCATTTCACATTTCACATATATTATGGCTGGCTAAAAGACATGAGACTGCATAATTCCCATATATGATATAGAAACTAAACATGTGGCATTACAGAACAAGTCTAAACTAAGAAGATGACATATATGATGTCAAAAGTAGGCACTGCAAGGCAACATATGCATGATATGACTAACATCATCATGCTAAGGTAGAGCAAACACCTTGGGGGGTAAATAGGAGTGGTCAGCGGCGTCTGAATCCGCCTCAAAACAGATATCTTCCTCTGGATTACAATCTAGAGAGGGGTGGGGAAGGTTTGCCATTGAACCCACCATGGAGCAATGTCTGCATGACATTGTATTGCCGCGCAAAACTCTTCTCTTTTTCTCTACATGTTCAGCATGACTGTGTACAGTATCTGACATGCATATGAAAAAAATATGGCGAGATTATGTAAGGAGAGCATGCAGAAATTTAGAGTGATGGTAACAACCAGTGGATGGATCCAAAATAATGATAGTAGGCTGATGATTGCTTTAATTTAATAAAAAGACAGATGATGATTGCTTTACTATTTGTTTCCCACCGAAGATGAACAACATAGGCATACCCTAGGTGAATCAGATATTAGACAGACATACTATTCATTGCTGCCTCGATATGTGCCCCACAACTAATTTAGAACTCAGGTTTGAACATTAATTTGGCCTGACTTGGGAGTCCAAGAGTTGAACAGGACGATAAAGTAGCAGGTAAGTTTAAGCAATGCATAACCGTACCAAGTTAGAGCAGGACAAACCACACAAAGTTCCCTTCGACACCTACCTGTAACTGAAGTAATTCTGTAAGGGCTCATTTGGCTTGCATGATTCTAAAAACGCAGGGATAGGAAAAACGCCAGAATAGGATAGGAATGCACATGGTAAACAGAGCATTTGTAAACACAGGATTTCTGTCAACTTGGGTGTTTGGTTTACAGGAATTGGAAGAGCAGAGGAATGCAAAGAAACATGGCCAAAATAAAGTGAAGCCATATGAAAGCGTGTACAGTTAGAATGTTATTTTGCCACTAATGCACTTGGTCTTGTTTTCATGCATAGGGTTTTGAAAAGTAGGTCCAGGTGGATGTTTTGCTTCATTCCTTTCAACAAAATGCATGAATAATTGAATAGTAGATTGCCATTGGAAAATTCCCTATTGCTATGTTTTTCCGTTGAACCAAAATAGCCCTAATGGATCGACGTGAATGTTTAGTAATAAGCGATGCAACAAGTGTACAACCTCTTTGCCGTAGCCGTGTCGGCCTCAACATCATTGGGTTGGTCGCTGAAGTCGTTGAGGCAGAGGTGGCTGTCAGAGGTATGGAGGAAGATCTGAGGAATTTGTAGACGCCGTCCAGGGCACTGCTCTGTTGTGACGGATCGTTCTGTCGTTGGAGCAGCTCCGGTGAGTCGTAAGACGTCAAGGCTGAAGCAGCACAAGACAAACATTGTCAATCTCAAGTGGGATTCTAATAGCATCTCCAATAGATGATGTAAAATAGATGTAAAATTTGCATCACCAAAAACCACCTAACTACAACAAATGAGGTAAAAACTGTTGACTCTGAACTTAACTGTTGAAACTGAAATTTACTGTGGAATCTGAATGGTACTGTCAAAACTGAACGCAATGGTAGTAGAGAGGCACTTGACATGTAGTTTAGGGGGGGCCTGCAGTTCATCTTCAACATGCACCCCCCGAGCCGCCAGCCACCACCGGCCAAACCGCCAGCCCCAGCGCCGCCTCGCCGCCCCAAAACAACTCCCCAGTGCCGCCCCGGCCAGCCCTCTAGGCCCCCACACCCCCACACTGAACCCTAAGATAGATAGTGGGTTACCTCTCCGGCGAGCCCCCGTCCCTGCTACGGGTGGTTCTTCCTTAACTCCGGCGAGCCCCCCCCCCAACCCCTGAAAATCGACTGACCCAAAAGTCAATTCAGTCGACTGAAGTGTGTCTTAATCGGAGCGGAGCAGCAGCACAAGTGAGGGGGAGAGCAGCAGCAGCAGCTGGGCGACCGAGCGATCGAGCGAGAGCCGGAGCAGCAGCAGCAGTGCGAGCGAGCGAGAGCCGGAGCAGCAGCATATCCGGCTGGTATGGACGCCGCCGCCGAAGGGGCCTCGCACTAGGGGAGAGCCACAATGGTGATGTCGCCCGCGGTGCCGGCTTCAAGGTAGCCGCTCCATGGGGGTGCGGGATGGAGCACCGTCAGCGCGGGAGGTCGAGTTAAGGAGAAGGTGCAATGCGATGAGTGTACAACCTCTTTGGTGGCGCCGAGTAAGCCTCGGCTTCGTCCGAGGAGTCGATGAGGATGCTGCGGTTTCGGTGGAGCAGGTTAAGGTGGCGCTATGGGGATGGAGCAGTCGCGATAGACGAGGCGATCATCGGAGCAGGTCCTTGGAGGTGGAGGATGGGGCGGCTGAACCGGCGGGATGGCGAGATGGACGACGGATCCTCATCCGGGGAGGTGGACAAGGGACGTTGAGCTATTGCGGTGGACGACATCGTCGGGGAAGAGGCTCCGGCTGGGCAGCGGTGAGGTGGCATACGGAGGAGGGTGGGGTTTCGCGGCTGGAGCGGAGAGGTTATGGCGGCCTGGGATTTCGAATGGCGAAAAGGGGGTGATGGGAGGGGTGAAGAATGACTTAGGGACGCGCTTGTCCAAAATGTAGGGTGTGTTACAAAAGTACCCCCACTGATTTGAACTAGCGGCCCTTTCGGCTCAGGGTTAGAAGGGGGATTTCGCTTGTCAGGATTTGGCAGCTGGAGGGAGTTTTCGTGCGCATTGTAATTTTGGGATAGCAAGGCGCGGATTGTGAAGGCGCCAGTTTTGGGAGCACGATATCTGAATTATCGGGATATAACAAGACGGGGGTTGAGTTTTAGGGACAAGCCTAACGTGTACTAATATTGTATTTGTACGTACCAAATCAATTCGCACTTCCCTCAACCAAAAAGAAAATGAAAAAAATAAAACTATTCACACCACACAAAGAGAGAGTCTTGCCTCGTTTTACTATACAAATGCTATTCAAAGCTACTCCTTCCTTCCATCTATATAGGGCCTAATGCGTTTTTTGATGCTAACTTTGACCAAATATTAGAGCAATAATATATGACATGCAACTTACACAAAGCACACCATTAAATTCGTTTGTGAAAGGTTCTTTCAGTGGTATAATTTTCACACTGTGCATGTCATGTACTATTAATCTTGTCAATAGTCAAAGGCGGTCTTAAAAATCTCATTACGCCCTATATAGATGGAAGGAGGGAGTATGAATCCATGTTATGTCCGATTAAATTTTTTCGCTTGTTATATAATGCATGTAATCTACTCATACAAACATTTTAGGGCATTCCAAATGTCTATACTACCGCTGCAATTCGAACTAAATTTGAATTTGTTTCTCTATCTCAATAAGAATCTACAATCATGATTGTTGCCAACTTCAACCATCATTCGTGTATTACCTTAATAACACACCACATGATTACTATAGAGATAGATATGAACTATGTGTACTACATGAACTCGAATTCTATTTTTTGAATACACTTGATGTTGATTCCAAATAATAGTACATTTGATGTACTAACTATATATTCATAATCTAAACCATGTTCCATACGTGCACCGTGTTTATCACACAAAGTATAGTACCCAACCCCCTACATTATGACAGGTATTTAGACCTGAGTTGCAAAAGCCACACATTAGCTCGAATTATAATCAATGTTCTACATTATGATATCTTCTTCAATTATCTGTATCCACTTTTTTATAATGAATTATGATCTCTGTTTGTCTTTTACACCTTCACGATCCTCTTCTATTTGTAGCTAGCTAGCGCTAACTTTCTATCGTGCATGCACACGCTCGCCCCCCTCTCACCCACCCTTAGCGTCCCCTCCATCGCGCACGTTCATTATTTCTCTTTAGGTCGTCCACCCGTGGTGTGTGTAGGCCACCGGCTCCTTCTTTCCAGCACACACCAGTCGATATACCTCTCTAGCCAAGTGTGCCTACATCAAACACATATATACTTCCCCTCTTCTCTTCTCACCGTCCATGCCCCCTATGTATAATATGATTCCACGCAGGTGCACACTCCCTCCCCTCTTTTAATTAATCACATACTCGCACACTCCTCCCCCCTCGACATCGTTGGCCTCTCGTACCACCCCTCCAAGCCACACCCTCTCCCCCTGTCTGTCTCTCCGGACCTTATTTGCTTCTAACACATGCAGGTGTGTATATGAACTGATCTCCCTACATATAGCCAGGTCGACTATAATTCGTTTTCACCAAGCACCGATACAGTTACCTCGCTAGTTATGTCTCTCCCTTTCTCGGACACACGACGGTTGATCTTCCTATGTAGTTACGTAAGCTTAGCACAACCATATCTTCTCCCCTCATCATCCTTGAATACCTCCCTGCCTATCTCTCACACGCACGTGCATACACAAACATACATCCCCTGCCCTCTCTTATTGATATTGCACTCATACCATCCGTTTGTCTAGCAGGCCTCTCCCACCATTTGTGAGACGCCACTCCACCACCAACCCTCCAATGCTCTACCTTTGTCTTTTTCCCAACCTTATTCCTCTCGTACACATATCCATGGATGTCGATCGATCTCCCTCAATACATAGCTAGGTCTC
>NC_041389.1:150933550-150958800 GCF_002162155.2 Triticum dicoccoides | reverse complement strand
GTAGGTATGTATCCATGCCACGGAGAAAAACTGCACCTCTGCCATCTCAAATACCAGTAGGCCAGCTGCCCTGTATCTTTGAAATGGGCAAACACAAATTCGATGGCGCTCTTTATCGATCGCGCAGCCACACACTTCATCCTTGTTTTCAATTCTATCGATATCTCACGTCCATGACTCCGTTTCACACACATTGCATATGTTACGTTTTTCTGTTTGAGATATCATCAACACATTGCCTCTGTTTCGCACAAACCATCTCTCTCACACCCTCCCACGTACGTACCTGCACCAAAAGAAGAAGCGTGTAGCGGTTGTTTACTCGAAGGAGGGTCGGGTACCACTCCTAGATGGAACAAAGTTCGACTTGACGTGTTAGCATTAAAGAAAGTTATATATTCCTCAATGGCACGTACAGAATATAAGACGATTGTCGTGGGGAAAATGGAAAAATGGGTTTTTTTGTCTCTTGTCACACCATCTCACACAAGGCGGCCGTGGCCTCTCTCTCTCAGCGTTGGTCAGTGATCCGGCCGCATCCCGTCCACCGGCGGAAAAGGAGGATGTGCATCGTCTCTCCGTTCGACGGCGTTGAGGTAGCACGTCCCGATCTGCGGTATCCACTGTTCTCTCTGACCACGCTCAGGCGCGGTAGGGCCTTCGCCACTTGCTCGCTGCCACAGTATGGGCAGATCCCGGCCGCCGGCGCCCTCCTAGTAACATCCCGACGACCCTCAGGTACAGCTTCCTCCGGCCTTGCTCCACTGCCCATCTTCCCACGTTGCTGCATGTGGATCTTCTTTAGTTGTTTGCTTAAATCGTATCTCGGCCAGCGCACTTTCCATCTTGCAATCTTGTCCTCAAACCATTTTTGATAAACCACCATGTGCTATCTTTCCCTTATTACATGGAACATGCTTCTTTTTTGTCGGCGTATGTGTCTTCAACTCGTGTTATTGGGAAGTAATTGTTTCCTTTCGACCTCCTTTTGCAAACAGGGCTATCCATTTTCACCTTGTTGCTATTGCGACCTTTTGGTGAACTGCACAAATCACTTTTTTCTAAAGAGTGTTTTGTGCAGTTTCGCCAAAATGTCGCACGGGCAACATTTTTACATTTCTGTGGGGCTGCGGAAAGGGAGATTGGTTTTTCTATCCTCCTCATCCAACTCCATGCCTAATCTTCTCCAACAAGAAGTTAGTCCTAAAGAGAGATCGTAGAGGTGATCGGCTTCTATTTATGTGTGTTATGTTTCATCATCTAGTTCCACTATAATTGTAATCACACTGACTGGATATCTTTGCAAACAGGGATGGTCCACTCAATTTTAGTGGAGATGCACAAAATGATCGGATTGTGGTGTCCTTCATACACCTCTTTTTTGGCTACAGAGCTGGGTGAAACTAGCTGCCAAGCAATGAACACTGTGCCAAGGAAATGGAGCCATGCCTACGAACAACATCGATGAATTATATTCTTTTCTTTATTTGTACACCTTCTCACAACTTTGTCTTCGGTTGTGATGTGAATATTGGCGCTGATCTGCGAACCATTGAGATGCATTAGCCATGGTAGTTTCATTTGTATTTGATGGAATGTTGTAACGAGATAATCTTGAGGAAAGACACATGAATCCTAAGTTGAAACTTTTTTTTCCTGTGGGAATCAAAGTTGAAACCTTCATAGCATCACAGTACAATTTCATTAAAATTATGCGAACATATAAACAAATCCTGAAGGATTGATAGCAATGCCAGAAACAATTCAACTTCGTTTCGCCGACATGTGGGACATCCTTCATCCGGCTCCACCTACCATGCAGCAATATTGAGTGCACAACACAACTTCAGGGAAAGATTCACCCCGATCATTGCGCTGCAGTAGTAATGACTAGTGAGCAGTCAAATCATAGAGCTCCACCTTCGCCACAGTAAGTTGCTCGGACGAAGGAACCATCATTTCTATATTCCTTGAATCCGCTGGTACTCCCATATTCCCACAGTAATAAGTTGCTCGGGCGAATCAACCATCACTATATCCGCTCACGTGTGATGACCACAGGAGCTACCCATTCAGATTGCATGTTAAAAAAATAAAGGTCAATAACTAATGCGGCAAACTTTCAAAAAAATAAATAAATAGTGCGGCACCTCGGGCCAACGCGGCCAGATTGCATTTTGCACGAGAAATTACACACCATGTTTCATTGACATGTGGTCCCGTTCCAACATATCAGTGAGACGACGACGAGTCCTTTTCTACTAGTATTTCTGAACGGACGTGTTGGCCGGGGCGCCTCTTCTTGAACCGTGGCAAACTGGCAACCGTCCATCGACTCTTAGCCTTTCCCTCTTGATTTGGAACTGATGTCGTACATTTTTCCTCTCGCTCCTCCATTTTCCTTCAGCCCTTCACCCTTCCTTCTGCCATTGTTCGATCGTCTTCTCCATGGAGGGAACAGGCCGGAAACGACCCCGTTATTCCAATGCCGAGGAATGGTTGAGTTGAAGTTCATTTGATTGCTTGTTATTTGTTGTGTGATGAAAACTTTAGTATTTATAATGTATCCTCGTTGTCGATGTGGGTTGATGACCTGTTGTATGTAATAAAATGATATGCCTGTGATAAACTTACTAAATTTATGAATGGCTTTCGAGTCGCTTCTCTGAGTGAGTGGTGCGACGAGGCAAAAAAATATTTTCCGAATACATAATTGTACGTGCATTGCAGCAGGTTATCGGATGAGGCCAATCAACAATACTAGTACACTATTTGTACTAGCTTCACATGCTTCGCACGTCAGGCGGGTGTTTTTACTGTAAGCATATGTTAATGTGTTCGTTGTACGTAACCAGCACCTCGAATCCTCGATACTAGTACTATATAGTAAGTAGTAGGAGTAGTAGGGTGGCATGGGCTATAACAAGTATTCACGTCCAGGAGTACGGCACACGCCACCACCACGACATCCATGTGAGACCATATTATTTCTTGGAGTCCGTGCTAGAGCAATCCCTTCAACCTCGTCATTTCTCTAACTTCAGCCATCGCGCGGCGGGCGAGGTGGGTGTTTGCTGATAGTCGGTTTCCTCAACTGCGGTCCCGCTTGTAAGGCCAACTCCAACGCACGACCCCAAACGGACCTCCGTTTTGCACGAAGTCCAACGATAATTTTGACTAGAAAAGCAAGACCAAAGAAAACAAGAACCACAAGAATACATTTTACTACTCTAGAAGATATCCAACTTCCATAACTGCTCCTTTAAGTTGGATTAGTGTCTTCTCAATGCATTCATTGTTCATCTGCGGAGGCTCGATCTTGCGTGCTTCTTTCTTCTTCGAGTGTAAAGAAGTAGACGTTGCTTCCTCGCATCTAGTCTCATGTCTAGCCTCTATTCTAGTAGGAGTATCAACAAGTGCACTAGTCTCATCTCTAGCCTCTATGCTAGCGAAAAGTGCTAGAACATCTCCTAAATTGTGCTCTATCAATATATCGATGTACTCTTCTTCCCAATACCAAAACTTGCATCCATTCTAGTACACAATAAAAAATTTAAGTTAGCACAACTAGTCTAATCCGAGAGCACAACCGAAGATTTGGTCGGGATCTTCCTCCTTTAGCCGACACGTGGGACATCCAGCATCCAGGTCGTGTCATGCAAGAAAATAGAGTGGTAGTTGAAGCCACATGATGTGCATCTTGGGTTAAACTGTAAATAGAATATTACTACTCTTGAGTAACTCCAAAAGCGGCCACCGAAGATCTTTATTGGATTTGTTTTTCATCACCAGCATGTCGAGGTGAAAGATGTGCAGGTTCAGTGGGTCCTCTTGCGTTTTCACTAACACGTGGGACCGCATGTGAGCAAACATATGATGGGCTCCGCACATCCGTTGGCTGGCTGAGAAGAGAGATAGAGGAGGGCTGAGCACGGACTCCAGGAAATTTGTTCTACGTAACCAGCACCTCGATATTCGCGTGTGGTTGTTTCTAGAATAAAAAAAAGAGGTACCCGTACTTATGTTACTCCCACTACGCCTAGCCTAAGGTTAGTAGGTGACCTTGCGCTTGGCTCTACGCCTCTTCCGGAAGTCGATGGTTCTATAGTAGTGCTTCTGGCAATCTGACACCAAATGAACTACTGCATGTCCACCGCTTGTAAGCAAAATTTTCTCCTCGTGCTACGAGCCACCGCGCACGCGTTGGCGAGGGAGAAGGCGTAATCAAGCTTCTCATCATTCTGCGAGTTGACGGGACACATCAAAGTTATTTAGTACGTACTCTCTCCAAAAAAGGGCTGACCATGTCATTGCTACCATCCTGTGCTCCGTCGTTGAGTACGTGCACTATTCATGTGCCATCGAGGAGAAAAAATATTGCGTAGGTGCCATCGAAGTGCATGACTCACTAACGCACTGTTTATCTGATTTTCTCCATTTTCTTGCATGACACGTGCACCTTGATGCTAGATGTCTCGCGTGTTGGGAAAAGGATAAACAAAGCTCACGTAAAAGAAAAGAGTTGAAGAGCATAGATTCCCGACGACCGAGAAGGAGCAAGGAACCTCGCGGTGGAGCGTCTGCAAGGAACCTTGCGCGGTTTCCCCTGTTTCTGCCGCCTGCCCACCTATAAACAAATAAAAAAACATGAACTTTTCACTAACCACTAGAAACGGTACATCAGGATGCTAAGTTGAAGATGTTTTATACTCCCTTCGTTCCCAAATATAAGTCTTTTTAGAGATTTCAATAAGGGACTACATACGAAACAAAATGAGTGAATCTACACTCTAAAATATGTCTACATACATCCGTATGTTGTAGTCTATTTGAAATGGCTAGAAAGACTTATATTTAGGAACGGAGGGAGTAGTTTATATTGAATTATTGATAACCACACAACAAGCCATGCATCTACAGGACGCATGCAGCCACACATGTACACAAGCCAACGCGCTAACTCCATCCGATCCAACTCATGCACATACGCGCACAGCATGGAGCACACAACGCACATACACAACACGTGCATGCACACACGCTCAGTCGCAGAATGCACGTGAATAACACATGCATGCGCACACACTCGGCTGCATGGAGGCGTGCGCCATCTGCGGCGATGTCCGGTTCGTCGTGCTACGGCGAAGCTCGCACGCAACGGCGCATACGCATCTCTTGCAGCACCTCTTTGCCGTCGTTGCTCAACTACTAGTCGGAGATGAAGACGACCGCAGCCTCGCCCTTAGAGCTATCATCGATGGAAAAACATGCATGTTGCACACACACGAGCACGTACGGAGTGCCCACGACGTGGTGGTGGTGCGTACCCAGTCGCCTCTATTCCTTCTGCGCACGTTGTCTATCAAGGCGGCTGCATGCTAATGATGATGTGGGTGAGATCTTCTAGGACTCAGATGATGACGAGGAAATTATGAGACACAAGGTGACGTACACCATCAAGGTCCACGGTCAAGGTTGTGCTAGTAAGTGCTTAGATGTGTGCTAAGTGCATTAAATGGCTTAGTAACTCAAGTCTTCAATGCATAGGTGCTTAGTTTATTGGTGCCACATCATATTTTATGCCTACGTGGCAGGCTTTGCAGCTATACATGGTGGAGCACTGGGAGAGGCCAAGGCTGGTCATAGTGGGGAGTAACTTATACTGTAACATATTACTATGTTACTCTAAACATCTCTATAAACCGAGAAGGAGGGAGTAGTAACATAGACTAGTGTCATATGCAGAGTATGGGAGCACATGATGGCCCTGTTTGGATCCGAGAGTTAGAGTTAGTTTGGGTTAGTTTGGACTCAACTAACCCAAAAATATCCAAATAGGGAGGGAGTTTGGGTTAGATGTATCTAACCCACTCAAAAAAACTTTGGACCGATCCCAAGTTGGCTTCTCACCTTATTGGCCCAACAAAAACCCCTCCCCCCTCCCGTGCGCGCTTCCCGCTCAGCGCCAGCTGAGCCCGCAGCTCCACATTGATGGCAAGTTAGGGCGACGCGACCTCTCACTGCTTCCGCCGTTGAAGCGGCGCGCCGACCGAGGGCACCGCCCGCTGCACACCCGTCATTTCAGACTACACAGTGGAGAGTAACTTTAGAGCAAGTACTACAATTAGATGACATAAGCAGGCTATAAGGACTTAAATATAGTATTTGTGCTTAGTTGAAGGAGAGGGAAGAGGAGAGAGAAGAGAAGCGGATTGTGAACGTGTAGCCGGTTGTACTCCAACATACTTTGTGAGACAAAAGGTGGGGCCATTATTAATGATATAGTATTTATACTAAAGGGACTAACGGATGCCTTGATTACTCCTTTTTTTAGATAAACCTTGGTGGGGCTATTATTGACTTAGACGTGGGGTTTGGGGGCCAAAGGCCTACTATTATAGTCGCACGACCGACCTGACATGCTCTACCCTAGCAACCATTGTATCATATGGTTTCGCACCAAGCCAGATCTTAGTGCAGCCACGCAATTCTTCTCCAGCCCTCCTTTTGGCGTGCACCGTGAGAAGGGACAGCAGTCCTCCGAACCCCGCCTTTCGTGATCCTGTACGGGAGAGGGGCGATCAGGTTTTTAGGGAGCACACTCCTGTGACTGCTGGCAGCGATGACTTCCTCAACGACAGCCTTCTTCCCCGACCTCGGTAACCTCTTCATCAACGACATGAGTGACAACATCAACCACATCGGTTCTGCTCCCGCTGTACTGTATGTGATTCTGTCCTCCTGGTTTAGTCCGCATCATTACTTTGATGTTCGCAATTGTCGTCATGATCTATTTGCTGCTGATTTGGATTAAATCTCATACTAAATTGCTCATATATTCAACAATCCAATCCAAAAACCTGATTACAGGCAATTTACTCCGAGTGGTTTTGCTGCGCTTTTGAAGCCGCCTACTTTTAAGGGGGTGCAATATAAAAGGTGGCGCCACTAAGGGTAAGCCTGAGGGTGATCTTAATCCTACACAGCAGGAAGCTTTTCAGAACATGGATACCCTCTTCAAAGCCGCCCTACTGAGTGTTCTTGACGATTCCATTGTGGAATCATATATGTCGTTTGACAGCGGCAAAGACATGTGGGCTGTGCTCGAGGCCATGTTTGGGCCCTTGGGCGCTGGCAACGAGTTGTACGTCATGGAGCAATTCTGTGACTACAAGATGACTGATGAGCGCTCTGTTGTTCAGCAGACTCATGAGATACAGTCACTCTCTAAGGAACTTGAGTACTTTAAGTGTGTGTTGTCGGACAAATTTGTTGCTGGCACCATCATTGCCACGCTTCCACCTTCGTGGAAAGATTTTGCTACTTCTCTGAAAAACAAGAGACATGAGTTTTCTGTTTTGGATCTCATTAGCACTCTTAATTTTGAGGAGAAGGCGAGAGCAAAAGACACACGTGCTCGGGTCGCTGAGGGAGCTTCTAGTGCCCACATGGTACACGAGAAGAACTTCACTACAAAAAAAAAAGACACATCCGTGACATTTTGGGCCGAACAAAAAAAAATTATGTCATACATATGACACTTCTATGATGATAATTGTGACAAAACCCGATATCATCATAGATGTGGTGGGATCCTTCTTCTATGACAAAAAAATCATGACAAGAAATGGGCTTTTCGTCCTGGGCGGGCTGGAGACGCAGCTGCATGACATTCTTTGGGCCGTCCATGACGGAAAAAACCGTGGTAGAAGCGAGGGGGAGGAAAATTTAAGGGAGTTGCCGGTTACGGTGGGAGGTCGGGGCCGAGCGATGCGTGTTTCTCTCATACAGGTACGCGCGTGTGTGCGAGGCATTGGCTCTAACTGAACCCGAGCGAGGCGTTGGGCTCTAACTAAACCCGAGCGATTGCACTACAGGCTACGCGTTACTGAACCCGAGAGATCGATCGATGGCTGTTAACTGAACCCGATCGAGCGATTCCTTCGCTACTGCTGCTAACTGAAGCCGATCGATTGGACGAACAGTGAGTGTTGCGGGGGTGTTTGGATGAACAGTGAGTGGTGGCGTTGCCTCTGGATGAACAGGACGCCGTGGTGTGGAGGGCTGGATGAACAGTAGATGGTGGAGGGGTGGCCGTGTAGGGGTGGTTGAACAGGACCCCGTGGTGTGGAGGGCTGGATGAACAGTAGATGGTGGAGGGGTGCCCGTGGAGGGTGGTTGAACAGTAGCCGGTGGAGTAGAGCACGGGGGAGGCTGAATGAATAGGAGCTCGTGGAGGCTGGAGGAGGTCGACGGTAGCCCGTGGAGGCTGGAGGAGGTCGACGGTGGAGATGAACAGTATCCCGCGGAGTCCCGTTTTGCGGTACGCCACACCCCTCGCGATGAACAGGACCCCCGTATCGATCATAGCGCTCCAACACAAGTCCGTTTCCTCAGTTTTGCGGTACGCCACACCCCTCCCGATCAACAGGACCCCCGTTTCGACCGTAGGAGGTCCGTTTCGTCCGTTTTGCGGTACGCCACACCCCTCCCGATCAACAACACCCCCGTTTCGACCGTAGGAGGTCTGTTTCCTCCGTTTTGAGGTACGCCAGACCCCTCCCAATCAACAGGACCCCGTTTCAAACATGGCCGGTCGAACGCAACACCGTTTCCTCCGTTCTGCAGTACGCCAGGCCTTGTTTCCATTGCCTATTCCTCCAAGCCAGTTGGCTCCCACGCGTTTCGTTGCCTCCCGATGAACACGACGCATTCCGTTGCCTCCCCGTGAACACAACGCATTATGTTGCCTCCCCATGGACACGACGACGTTGCTGTTTCTCCGTTTCGACCCAGCCATGTACACGAGCCCTCGCCGTACATATGCGCGAGTAGGCGTTCGAGACCCTGCCCGTATGTACGTGTCCGTATTTTCTTTCTTGCACCATGGCCGCTGTATGTACGTGTACATGCTACGTGCGCGCCTCTACTACGACACGTGCGCGCCTCTACAATGACTAGTATGTACGTACACGTTCACGACCAGAATGACAACGCTACGTACGCTTTGACCAGGTGGGTCCCGACTGTCAGGCACTTCCTTGCGTGCGAAAATGTAGCTGGTGGGTCCCAGCAGTCAGAGGGGCCAATCATAATTTTTTTGCTCGGACGCACTTCCTTCGTGTGCAAAGATGTAGCTGGTGGGTCCCAACAGTCAGGGGGGCGAATCGTTTTTATTTTGCTCGGACGCACTTCCTTGCGTGCGAAGATGCAGCTGGTGGGTCCCGGCAGTCAGGGGGCTGAATCATTTTTTTGCCCGGACGCACTTCCTTGCATGCGAAGATGTAGCTGGTGGGTCCCAGCAGTCAGGGGAAATGTTTTTTTCATGAAATACGGTGGCCCGTCCGCTGGGTCCCCGCTGTCAGGTGGAGGAATCATTATTTTGCGCGTAGTAAGGAGGCACTTCCTTGCTGCGGCCGTGGACCCAGCTGTTAGCCTCTCCACGTACAGTCCACGTCCGATGGAAGTCGTTCCTTGACCACGTTGACCATGTCGCGCTGAGAGCACCACGGTGGTGGACGACGGCGAGGCCTAGGAAGGGGACGACTCGGAGCCGGGGAAGACGCATCAGTGGATGCCCACACGAAGAGGAGTACGAGGGTTTACTAGTTCGGCTGCGGTGTGAGGCTGCTGTCGCCGCAGAATAACAGGGGTTGTGGGTGAGTAGAGGGATGGCCTGGCCAGCGGTGGCAGTAGTAGGGGGCGGTGAGGCCTCCGCGGTATCACAGCCGGCCATGGGAGACAGGAGCACGCGGCACGACCGGCGCTGGTTTGGGCGGCTGGAGCAAGAAGACCAGAGGTTGAAGAAGCACTACGGCCGTTGGATGAACATCGTACGGTAACAGGAGCTAGAATCGCTCATATTGACTAAGTTGACAAAGCCCTCTGTCCCCGTCAACTTGGTAGGACCACAAGTTAGCCTCCCACTATGCTGGGTTCCAATTGGCAGGGGGAGTATTCATTTTTTTGTGCGTAATAAGGAGGCACTTCCTTGCGTGCGAAGATAGATGGTGGGTCCGACATGTCAGCGGGGGGCACGTTTTGTTCGCGAAATACAGAGGCCCTTCCGGTGGGTCCCAGATGTCAGGTGGAGGAATCATTATTTTGCGCGTAATAAGGAGGCATTTCCTTGTGTGCGGCCGTGGACCCAGTTGTCAGCCTCTCCACGCACAGTCTACTTCCGATGGTGTCGTTCGTTGACCATGTTGACCACGCCGCGCCAAGCGCAGCCAAGGTGGTGGACAACGACGAGGCCCCGGACAGCAACGAGCTGGAGATGGGAAGACGCGGGAGTAGAGTCGCAGACGGAGAGGTGTACGAGGGTTAACTGGTTCTAGTGCGGTGTGGTTCGGCAATCGGTGGAGAAGAACAGGAGGTGTGGAGGGGTGGAGGGATGGCCTGGCCAACGGTGGAGTAGCGCTTCATAGCGAAGCGTGCTAAGTAGAGCTGCTAGCAGCAAGAGGCGGGAGGTGGTCCCAGCGGCGCTGGAGGAAGAAGACGAGAGATTGAAGATGGATGCCGGTCGTTGGATGTAAATCCAACGGCTAACATGTCAGAATCATTTGTTGACTAAATTGACAACGACTTGCGTTGGCTTCGACCTATTGGCCCACATTTCAGCTCCAAAAATGTGGCACGTATTCAACCCATTTTTTCAGAATTTACAGTCTTTTTTTGCGCGGTAGAATTTACGGTCAATTTGATCTTTTTTTTTGAATTACAACCATTAGCTGGGCTGGGCGAACAAATAATGTAGCGTCCATGCAGCCCATTTATTTTATTTCCTAAAAAATTACAGGCCATTTGCACTTTCTCAAAATACATGATTTTGCTGGGCTGATTCTAATTATAATGTTGGGTTGGGCCAGCAATGCTATCAAAAAATAAAAAGGGGTTGAGCATTTTGTTATAAATATATTTAAATAATAAGTGATATTATTACATTCGTCCTTAAATCTTACCAAGCTTTTGTACACAATCACAAGGATTTTCGTGCCAAAACAATCCAGGATTTTATTTGTTAAGAAATTATTTTTACAATTTAATAAGATGTGGGATATTGTTTTCTTACATATGTAAGTATCTTTTAAATATATGATGACAATAAAAATAATATATAATAACATATAAAATAATTTAAATATATATAATATAGTTAGAAGGGAAACATAAGTTGGACCTGGCATTCCTATTCTTATATAGAAAATTAGAACAGACCTCTGCGTTTTCTTCAAAAAAATAGATAAATTGGGCTGCCAAAAATAAAACCTCGGATGGGAGGTCTATAGGCCGGTAGATACATGACGGCCCTAAGAAAATACAAACAGGCCTATGGACCTCCCATCCGAGGTCGTGGGCTGCGCATGTTAAAAGTGAAAGCCTAGACGGGGCAGCCCAAAACCACGTCCAACACTTGCCAAAACTTCGTCCCTCGTTTTCTCTGTGTTTCGCACACTCGACATTGTGTGGGCATTTTGACTGTGCATCATATGAAGATGTGCTATGCATGAATGTTGATCAGCATGATGTTAGCTGGCTGGTAGTTCCATTTTCGACCATGAATAAAACTTCCAACATGATGTTAACCCTGTTTGAAAAGGCCGTGTTAATATAAATGCTCTGCCTCTGAAAGTTGCAGTTTCTTATCTGAAACTGAACTTGCAGTTTCTTATCTGAAACTGAAACTTGCAGTTTCTTCTCTGAGAATCACATTGTCTGCACTTTTATACTCCTATGAAACTACATTTTTTAAGTGCTAAAGATAGATATCTAGAATTCATAAAATACTTCATATGCTCAATACTGCAAATCTGAAATTCAAAAGACATTCATATCTGAAAGTACTCTCAATATACACAACACAAAACACAATTCACAACCTGCAAATACTGACAACCCTAAGCTCCTCCTGACAATTCACAACCTGCCCGACTATTGGGCTGGGGGGGCAGCCCCCTCCTATTCCTCGGCGGCATACAGCCTCCCTGTGAGACGATGTGAACGGCGAGGGAGACGATGGTGGGGAAGCGTCGTCGGGCCAACTGCTTTTCTCCTCTTGCAGTTGGGTTCGGTCGACAAAGACTCAACCGGATCGCTTTGGCAGGACACCCTCACAAACGGCACCCTGTAGATGTTCGATCCTTCAATCTCTGGTGGATGCTCCATCTGGGATCGATACTCCCACCACCGCTCCCTCATGATCGGATTCGGTGAATCTGTTTGCTCCATGGCCCAGAGGAGCAGCTCTATGTACTCCGGTGGGACTCCCTCCGGGAGTATCGCCGCCTTTTCGCTCTGTTGCAGATATTTGGCCATGGATGTCGCCGTCGCCGCTAGTTGGTCCTTGTTGTCAAACCAAGACTGTATCTCCAACATCCTAGCTAGCTTCACAGGATCGCCGTCTGCGATCCTCACGTATCGGTTATACTCCTCCATTGATCTACTTCTCCACAGCACCTTCACTCGCCGGCGGTGGTTTTTGAATGGAAGAGGAGAGGAGCAGCGCTGGTTTTGGATTAGAACAGGAGAGGAGCGATGCTGGTTTTGGACTGGAACAAGAGAGGAGGGGCGGTGGTTTTGAAATGGACGAGGAGAGGAGCGGCGCTGGATTTAGATTGGAACAGGAGAGGAGCGCCGGTGGTTTAAGAGGAGAAGAGCGGAAGAGCGGCGCTGGTCTTGGAAGTATATTTTTGTTGTTTTGCGTATTTTGGGTCAAAGTTTGACCACGTACTATATTTGACAAACAAAATGTGAATGCATGTCACCAAAAATTGTATTATTTGGTTCGTATCTGAATGTACTTTCAAATTATATTATTATTGCAACGTATAACATATTTTTTTATGTGCAAAAATCACGGTCAATTATGACCCAGAATAAAAGGGAGACTAGTTAATGTGGGGTCGCTTTCTTAATTGAAGGGTAAATTGATTTTGATTTTGATCCATTCACAACACTCCGGCCCTCTCGCCCAATCCTAAATCGCTGCCACACGCTCCTCTCCCTATTCTCCATTGCAAAACCACCTCCTCTCCTCTCCATCATATCCATTCCAAAACCACCGTCTCGCCTCTCCCTGTTCTGATCTTCTCCATTGAAAACCACCTCCTCTCCTCTCCATCATCTCCATTCCAAAACCACCATCTCGCCTCTCCCTCTTCCGATCTTCTCCATTGCAAAACCACCTCCTCTCCTCTCCATCATCTCCATTCCAAAACCACCGTCTCGCCTCTCCCTCTTCTCTGTTGCAAGACCACCGTCTCTCCTCCCATCTTCCAAAGCTAGCACCGGACCACTCAGAAGGACATCTATGGAGAGGATGCAGCAGCGAATCAGGAAGATTGCCGATGGCGATCAGGCAAAGTTAGCCAAGTTGAAGGAGATCCTTAGTTGGTTTGACAATGAGTGGGAGATTTCAAGGACGGTGCAGGCCATGTGGAAATGTATGCGAAAGAACGAGACGGCGGCGATGAGGGCGGCGATGTACATGTACTCCTCGGCGGCAGTCACGCCGCAGTCCTCCGAGTTCATCGAGTATCTCCTCTGGGCAATGGAGCAGACAGATTCGCCCGAGGCGACAGTCAGACGGAGGTGGCGGGCGTACAGGTTGAAGGTCGAGCACCCAGAGGATAATGAATCAATCGAGTATGGTGTGCCGTTCATGAGGGTGCAGAGCCAGCCGGAGCCACAAGAGTATTCATTCTCCCATCGCAAGAGGAGGCCGGATGGCGCGACATCGCTTCCCCACCGTTCTCCACGGTTCCCTCGACGCTCGCCTTGCCTCAACGGCGGCGGTAAGGTTTAAGGTAAGCCTCACACTAACCTAATCTTCCACCTGCTCATGCTTACAATCAGTGTGACAGCTAATGAAAATCATGCTTACAATCAGTCTCCGAGTACTACGCCAATCACCCTAAAATAGCTCTGGACCTTTGGGTCAAAGTTGTGACACAGTGTACAAATAAAGAAAAATAGATTGGCGCTTCTTTCAGAAAAGAGTACTCCCCAGAAAACTGCCAATATAAGCTACTAGTATTTGGTTAGAGGATTTGCTGCCGAGAAAGATCCATCCACAAAGAGCGCCACACATCCCACTGGTGGTGGTGGATGCCAATGCGTGCATGCAGCATGGTTGGTGTCGGTAATTTTTACTTGGTACACCTCGCACTCTGCATATATGTCGGTTCCATACGTACATTTGTGTAGTTCCACCAAAATGCAGCTGAATAACCCTGTTTGCACAGATAATGAAAAAGCATGATTACATTATAGTGGCACTAGTGGATGAAACACACAAAATAAATAGAAGAAAATATTGCGATAGTATCATAGTATGCCATGCTGCGAGGGCGAGATGGGCCCTGCGACGCCTCATACGGTACGCCTCATACTGGACATTGTCCCAAGTTTCCCAGATACACCTTCTGCCAGTGATGAACATTAGTGTACATCGGTACTACAAGGAGGCGCCTTGAGACATTCAAATCTCTATTTTTGTACATATCAACTAAAATTAAGCACCCCAGTTTGCAGAAACGCTTAAACATTAACAATGGGACTAGTTGATGAAACATACTTTAACAAAGAGAAGCACTTTCTTTATCTACATTGGAAAGAAATGATAGAGATGACACTCGCTCTATTTTAACTATATTATTACTTCATTTTATCAGTGACACTAGGGTCGAGCAGGTGGCAAACGAGGTGTACCGTGCGTCGCAAGGATGGAGGCGGGGGGTGCTTAGACTGGGATGCTGAAGCTGGCTCTTTCAGTCACCAACATGGATGATTCAATTCATGGGACCTTTTGGTGCAATTCACCTAAAATGAAGCAATGTCCCATGAGCTAGCAGCTTCTTCTTCAATTTTTTTATAGAAAAGGGCTCCAGCCCCGGTTCCATTTCCATCAAAAAACTAAACCCACAGAGCTTCTTCTTAATTAGTTGCAATAAAATTGAGCAACATCAAGGTTGGTTATGAAGCTCCTGGAATGCTCAACTATAATTTGGATATCATTTGTGCAGTTCAACTAAGATCGAGCGTGAAATGTATATCTCTGTTTGCACAAAAAGGTGGAAAGGAGGGTGACTAACAAGTGATGAAACATGCATCAAATGAAAAGAAGCATGTTCCTTATCTGAATGGCAATCCTACAAGGACAGTAGCAATTTCTAAAGTAGTGGCATTGCTAGATATTAGTGTGGGCATTAGGATTAACTATGACAACCGTTAAATACGACATTACTTTGGGCACGGGAGAGTAGGCGGACCAGGACAGTTGCATTTCTAACGAAAAGAACCAACTTATCTTAATGGGAAATTTTAGCAGACATGTAAAGAAGTGCCATTGATTCATATTACTGGAGGCATTACATTGAAAACAACATTGGTTTAACGTGTCCTTACTTTTAACAGTGCGACTGCTACATTTTACCAGTGGCATTACATAAGAGTGGCTCGCGGCAACAAACATCAGAACATGATATCTGGGTTGGTCCCATTTTTGTTCGATATAGCCACCTTATACTGTGTGAGGCTAGCAAATCTAGTGCTGGACTTACTCTATTGACTTGTCCCCCAGTCCCCACTTTCTTTCCTTTTTCAACCAATAGATCGGGTTTATATTGAGTTTGTACTACGTTTCCCTTTATTTCCCTATTAGACCTAGAGACCAGTTGGATAACCAGTCTCTGCTACTTTTCGCCCCCATTATTTCCTCTTTCGACCAAGTCCTAGATTCAGGTAACAAATCCTCCCCCACCCCCACCCCCTTTCTTCCTTGTTTGAACCAAGTAGTACTAGATTCAAGTGCATGAACTAGTTTTACCTCTTAAACGTAAAAAAATTAGGTGGTTTTCGAATAGCCGATCGATCCTATCTACGAGGGGGCATGAGAAATAGTAAAAGATACAAATGCAGTGATGTCAGGAGCTCGGGAAGTAGAGCAAGGCCGATTTCGAAGGAAGTTATACATGATGGTCGCCGGGATGTCGCTAGGTGGGCGGCGGGAGGCCGGATCTGCCCACAGTACGGCAGCGAGGAAGAAGGGGTCGGAGGCCCTCCCTCGCCAGCGGTGCTTGGGAGAGAATGACAAGGCAGGCTGATCGGGACGCGCCCAGTAGTGGGTAAGAGCCGTCGCCGAGGACGACCACGTGAACGTTGCACCTTCTCACCTTCCCCGGCGGAGAGGATCTGGCTGGATCTATGACCAGTGGTGAGCAGAGAGAGAGAGAGAGAGAGAGAGAGAGAGAGAGAGAGTGTGGCCACCGCTATCGTGTTTAGATCTGGAGAGGCCGAGAAAGTGTGAAGAGAGCAACACTAGCAAGCAAGCGTGGAGGCTCCTGCCCATATAATGGAGTAGTACTTAGTTTTCTTTTGTCTACCGGAGCCGGCTTGACCTCGTCAATGACTGTCGAGAAGTCTTCATGCACGTGGCCCAGAGGCGCAGTTGTCGTCATTTTGATCTGAAGCACCAGATTATAACATATAACACGAAAAAATGCCACATGACAAGAAATCATAACCTCACTGCCCAAAGGAGACAACATGAATCCCGACGGACAAACTAGACGAGGAACAAAGCTCAAATTAAAGGTAAACTCTAGAAAAGGGGTCCGTCGATAGATGTCCTAATTAACATAGCCGGCTTGACCTAGATGGCAGCCGAGTAGTCACTGTTCGTGCATGTGCCCCCAATGACTGGCCCAACTCATTTGTCGCTGTTTAACCCTCGCAGTGATCCGAAGCACATGACACCTAATTTATGAGATGACAAGAAACCTTTTTTTAGATTTCTCACCACAACTACAGCCATGTACAACACAGCCTGCACGATATGTAGACGATAGCCAATCCAGGTGTGTCTACTGGAGTCTTGTCACATGCATGGACGAACTGATCTTCCGTGTCTTGCAGGGATCGTCCAGGCACCAACGTAGTACAACACTTCTCTAGTACTATCGCTCGTCTCCCTCTTCTATTAAGTCACCCGACTAGCAGGGTCGGGGAGTGTGCCTATGGTCGGTTCTCAATTGCCGTCCCACATGTGTGTGTGAACGCAATATGACGCGTGTTCCATTCGGAGAGCAGTGTGCCAGACTGACCGACCATTTGGGGTGCGACGTGAACGCGGCGGGCGTGCTGTATACTCTGTACATGTGTACCGCCGTTTTCTAGACGCTTTGCTCCATGGCGCGGGCGCAATCCATGGATACAAAATTAGTATACTGTATACTATTTAAAAGTCGAGGGCGGGGCTTTTCCTGCGTAGTAGGCGGCGGGGCAGTTCCGCCTAGTCGGTTCGACAGAGACGCGAGAAGACGAGGGAGTAGGCTGCTGCAAACGTAGGGTTGTGTGATTTCACAGCGAGTTACTGCTGGACAGGTGGGGACCCGTGATTTGACTTGCCATTATCATTTTAACTGCGGCTCTACGACCGGCGTGAGTCTCCTCATTCCTGACAACCTCCATACAGGTGCCTCTCCCAATGCTCCACCATGTAGTAGAGGCTAGCTCTTTCATGAGAGCGCACTTCTCCACTTTTTCCTTGCCTCTCTTTCCTCCACATATGCAGAAATGCCATGTAAAGTGCACTATTGTACTTACTTGCTCCTACAGGTGCTTAAGCTTGCCACATAGGCATAAAGTCTGATGTCGCAAGTTAATCAAGAAGAGAGAGACTAGTTTGGTGACCCAAGGAAGAAACGGTGCTAAGCACGTGTACCTAGGTGAAAAGACAATTTTGAGTCTATAGCTAATTAAATGAAGCAAACTTAGCTACACCATTTCATTGCAAGAGGTCACTCCTTGGAAAATGCAATAAATACTAGTATTCCCTATGTCCCATAATATAAGAACGTTTTTGGCACTACACTAGTGTCAAAAACGTTCTTATATTATGGGACGGAGGGAGTACGAAGAAAGAGATAGAGAGGAGTAAAAAAAATACACTTATAGCCAACCTTATAGCCAACCTTGTTGTAGTATGAGTGACTAAGTGATGACTATGTATGACATGCCAACATCAGATAGCCTAACGCGCCGTGTTAAATCTCCAAGGGCGCGAGCGACGCGACGGTCGTGGTAGGCGCGACCATGATACAGGCTGCTGGCAGCCCTTGGAACTGAGATCAAACGGTCGCATGCTAAGTTGCTGAAAATTTGCATAATAACCCTCCACGATAGGATATTCACCCATAGGTCTAGAATCACACCATGCAACCGTTCAATCTCAGATCCAAGGGCTCTCGGAAGCCCGTATCATGGGAGAATGGAAAGCCACTACCCTGCCGTTCGCACGCTAGCACTTCGCTCCTACTCGTCCCCGCACGTCCTTTAAAACTACGGCGGTTCGCTCCTATCGTCCCGTCCATTCACATTAGGGCAGTTCCACTAATCCTAACCCTCCTCCCAAATCCATGGTGTCCCAAATCTCCCCGATCGGCGGTGAGTACAAGGTCAGAACCATAACTGGCGATGAGTTCGACGTCATCTACACCCGTTCTTCCGCAACGGTGAAAGGATGCCTTTCTCGCTTCAGACACATGTTCGAAGACTCAGATGATGAGTGGGTCGCTGGGCTAGATGTTGAGTACACCATAGTCATGGGACGAGAGAAGGATCTAAAGGAAGAAGAGAGGAAGAAGCCCGCCGTGATCCAGGTTTGCGTGCATGACTTATGCTTGGTCTACCCCATATGCCATGTCGACGTTGAGTGCCAGGATTTTAAGGACTTCCTCGAGAGCAACCTAGTCAAATTCGTTACTGTAGAATTTGGTAACAACAAAGAAGTCCTCGTCGGATAGGCCTCGTTGTAGGCAACACCTTCGACCTCCAAAAGAATCGGCTGGTGTCCTCTCGTCAGCCTTCAATGCTGACCCTGGCAGGAGCCATGGTTCATCCTTCGTACGGTAAACTGGAGAAACCTCCATACACGTTTCATCGTCATGCATGGCAGCGGAATGTACTAGATATAGACCACATCCACTACGCTGCAATGGATGGCTACCTTTGTTTCAATATCTACAAGGGTTGGATGAAGAGCAACAGCCAAGTTGGCGGTTCAAGCAAAGAAGTATCGGCCAAGAGGAAGAGGGACAAGGACGAAGTCGAGGACGTGGACGAGGACTCTGAGTAAGGTGGCAGTGTTGTTTCTCATGGTGGTTCTAATGCAGTGTCTACCAGGATAGTTGCAAAGTTTAATTTCAGGTGTGCTTAATTTAATTTGAGGGGTGTGTTGTGCTGAGCCCCCAGTAGAACTATGTTATGTTTCTTCTTGTTACTTTAACTCTTCAGTACGTACATACTAGTATTTCTTACATTTCATCTTTTAGTTGGTATAGTAATACCACTCGTTTCTTCACATTATATACGTCCAATATATATGGCCAACATCATATAGCCAGCAGTTCAGTTGTCAAAGAATTTCAGGGTGCTTAGTTTTGTCAAATAATTCCAGGGTGCTTAGTTTTATTCTAGGGGTGGGTTGTGCCGGATACCATTATTGTGACTAGCCTTTTTAATAGTACTATATGCATAATTTGGTGACCAGTGCTCTCTATATGTACCACCATTTTTTTTAATTTCAAGTTTTGCTCCATGGCGCAATCCATCGATACTACTGTTGTACAAAAGTATACATTTTTTAAAAGGCTAGAGGGCGGGGCAGTCTAGCTTGGTCGGTTTCACGAGAGGCGGGGGCCTTTGTGATTTGACGGCTCATTACTGCTAGAAGGCGGGGCCTTGTGATTTGACTGCTCGTATAAATGCGCCGACGAGCTGATCGACGAGGAGCAAAGAACCGTGCGGTATACTCAAGTTTTCCACTGGAGTAGTACTGCGACGGAGGAGCATGAAACACGGCAGCCCAGTGCCATATGGCGATAAAAATGATCTAATTTGCTAGTCATCTCGTTGATTCTATTCATTCCCTCAAAAAACCATTATACTATTCATGCCTCATAGAGAACATGACACGTCCGGCGAAACACCCGAAGCAAAAGATGAAACACAACAGCAAAAGAAGAACGAAGATTATCACCCCAAATGATCTAATTCGCTGCGGAGTCGTAACTGCTTCTTCATTGCCTCCACGACCTCCATCTCCTTGCGCGTCTCCTCCGCCATCTTCTTCATTCTGTCCATGACGCGGGATTTCTCGACACGAGCCTTCATCATCTATTCCACGGCCACATTACGTACCTTGACAGCAGCCGGGTGCTCGATGCGGAGCTTTGCCAACTCCTCCTTCTGTTCCATGACGAGGGCCTGCAGCATCTTCATCGAGGAACTACTATTCTCATGCAGCTTCTTCTAGCCGGCGTTCTTCTCCTTCAACAGGTCTATCTCGTGGCAGAGCTTCGCCTTGTCCTCCTGAAGTCGCAGGATTTCGCCAGTCGCCTTCTTCTTGAAGGCAATGCTCTTCTTCAGCAGCATCACCAAGCCGGCGGTCAACTCCCGCTGCTGATTGAGCTCAGCGGGCATGTCGTCGAGGCTCTCCTTCCGCAACTCCATCAAGCCTTGGATGAACTCCTTCTGCTTATTGAGGTGCTTATTGAGCTGATGGGCATGCCGTCGAGGGATAACGACTCTAGCTCCGCCGGCTCGGCATGTTCGCCTCCGCGGCTAGGGCGCTCCTGGGAGTCATCGCCTGCCCGTGAGAAATCTTTCGAGGTCTCTGCGTGGCGGCGAGCCCTCTTTTTTTTCCACAGCCTTGGTTGCCGCTCCCTTGTTATGAGTAGTTCTCGACCTAGAGCTCTGCTCACCGGCCATGGCAACCACGGACGAAGAAGAAGCACTTATGAGGAGGAAAGGTAGAGTAATTTTTCGTTAGGTAGTTCCCCTTTTTATAACCTAAGTACTTGCACTAGTACTAATACCTTCATAGTGGGAACACGTTCATGTTTGGTACGTACTAGTAGGTGTGAGCAAGCTTTCGAATGTGATGGGAACAAGGTAAAGATTAATTGATGGTTTTGGTTTCGAGGCCCGAAACGGCTCCCGATGAGTTTAGCGGAACATAAATTTCAAGTACTACACTGCTCAAATGCGTAAATATTATGTTACTGTCAAAAATTGGCACAAAATACGAAGGAGACCAATGGAAGTACTACTTAGCAACCCACGATTTAACTACTCACATGCGCGCAGTGGAGTAATAATGTCTTTCTTCCACCCTCACGTCCACTCAATTCGCATGCGCTGTATTAATTGACCATCAATGAAGTGAACGACTTTACATGCGTCAAATTATCACAAGGGGTGGATCTTGGTACAAAATTGCGTCCGCCTGTGTACCCGCGTGTGCGTGCGAGGGAATGAGTGCGTGTATGGCGTGTGTTCACATCTTCGCTTCGTGCATGTACCGCCAGTATGGCTCAGGGAGGACGAGTACATTCTTCTGGAACCAGCAGCACGTCACTATGATCAATCCACGCAAGGAGGTTGCGACAACGCCTCCACATGTGCCATGTGGCTTCATGAACTGTAAGAGAGACACTGTGTAGCGTGCCATTAGTATTCTAATTTACGTGTTTTGCACATACTCGAAGTACTAGTAAGGTACACGTGCATTGCACGCATCAGATTTTGCAACGAAATTATGAATAAATACCACACTATAGCATGTAAGCTCTGAGTCATATATGCCTGATGTAGCCCTTCGTTTAATTCTTATAGTTCATCTCATTCAAAATCAATTAGAGGTTGCTTGGATACGTTTTAGTCCCAAGACTAAAAGTAGTGAGACTAAAACATGCTAGCCTCATCCATGCTTGGATCCGAATACTACTAAGGAGACTAAAATCAAGTTAATGAGCATTTATTATCCTCCAAACCCTCCAATCCAGAACTCGCCCGTGTTAAAGGAGAGGAGTTAAATGAGGAGAGAGAGGACTAATCCACATTTTAGTAGGGGTACCCCTGACTAAAAAAATTTAGTCTCAAGACTAGTTTTAGCCCCTCTTTAGTCAGGGGTGCTTGGAACTTTAGTCTCTTAAAGAGACAATTTTTAGTCATACTAAAATAAGTCCCTTGGATCCAAGCACCATCTTAGTTTTTATAAAAAAGCTAAGAACGCGGGAATCGGAAAAACATGGGATTATAGTGGAATGTCGTCTTGAATCCTACAGGATTGTACGAGTGTTTGATTGTGCATGGAAAAAATGCAGAATTCTTTCAAAGAGGGTTGAGTGGATGGGATGTTTCCTATGAAATCTAGCGCAAATGAATCATATGGAAAAAATTCCTATGGTTTACAATCCTACGAATCAAACAACCAAGATAGGAAAAATTCCTAATGATTAGAATCCTCCAAAATTCCTTTGAGAATCCTTTGAATCAAAGAAGCCCTTAATCTATTTTATGATTCATGGAATTGTGCGTTGTAAAGCATAAATTAAAAACAAATAATGGCAATTCAACTAGAAAAAAAGTTTAGGCAGTTATGATACGGAAGATTCTAGAACAAAAGAGAACCACTGTTGTTTTGAGGTTTGTGCATTATGCTTAAGTTCAACCATGGAGTCTGCTAGATTGTACATGTGGCAAAATCCGGTGGGCGGCTAGAAGATGGTGCGAGGGGCCGAGTGGAGGGAGACTATGAAGGAATGCACAAGTGCGAGATCGATATTTAGAGAGAGGGGCGAACACGTGCGCTGTTGCACGCAGTGGCGGAGCCATGAAAAATAAATGAGCTAGGGGGCCAAGCATTGCTAATCCTTTACGAGGAGGGTCAATTCATGAAATTAAACCTTTTTTAGCAGCAATTGTCTAATGATCACATTCATATTAGCCTCGATATATAGTGATGTTAGGGGGGGGCAGGGCCCTTACTGCCCCATGTCTTTGCCATTGTGCACGCGTCTGAGAGATGAAGCGGAAGGCATGGATGATGAGAGGGGGACGTTGGATATATAATTAATGTGGGTGTATTAGCTATATATGTTAATCCTATAGAGAGAGGTATAGATTGATCGATGTGGATGTGGGAAAGAGGGTGAGACCTCACTGGATATATCGATTGATCGGTTTGTGTGAAAAACTATGAAAGACCTAGCTATATACACACATACATAGAGGAACATCGATCATTGCGCATGCACGCGTGAGAGATAAAGAATGCCCGATATGATGGAGAGAGGGATGTGTGTGGGTGTGTGCCTTCATGGGAGACCGACCTGAAGAAAAAGATTGCATGCGTGAGATGGATAATGCCGACTGGTAGTGTGTGTGCATGCATGCACGAGAGAAAGTTAGTGGTACAATTATAAAGAGAAGACTACTGTGTGGGTGTAAAAGAATAGGTGAGGTCATAATCAATGTAAAGTTGAATTCAAATATTTGAATAAGAGATCCTGATGTTTGAAACCCATGCATGCGTGTATATAACGGAGATCTGCGTGGTGTGGTTTGGAAACGAGCATGTTGTAATGTATACACATTGAACAAGGTCAGACTGATTTGAATTTGAGATACTGATGGCAGACATCATTTGGCAACGTCGCATCCATGCATGGACACACCATTCTAATTGGAGATGAGGGGCGGCTTTCGCATCACATATCTATATCTATACCCCTATATATATATATATATATATATATATATATATTATATTTTATATATTTTTTATATTGTGTGCGGGTAACTTTAACTTTGAAAGATGGTCGTTGGATGAGGCGAATCCAATGGTCCAAAGATGGCAAATTTGAGCACTATTGGCCGTTGGATATCATCTAGATTCCACCAGATTTTGCCACATGTATAATCTAGAAGACTCCATGGTTGAACTTAAGCATAATGCACAAACATCAAAACACAAGCACTTCTTATTTGTTCTAGAATCTTCCATATCAGAATTGCCGAAATGTTTTTCTACATGATTTGCCATTATTTGTTTTTACTTTATGTCTTAAAACGCACAATTCCATGAGTCTTAAAATAGATTAGCTTTCTTATAAAAACTAGATGATTTTGAATGAAATGAACTATAAGAATTAAACGAACATCTACATCATGCATATATGACTCAAAGCTTGCATGCTATAATGTGGTATTTATTCATAATTTGGTTGCCAAATCTCATGCGTGCAATGCACGTGTACCTTACTCTAGTCTAAATGGTGTTTGTGTGTGTGTTGTGCGTGTTGAGGTGCAAATTGTCTTTTTTTGGGTACACGTTAAGCTTGTTCTTCCGAAATTTCAAGTCGCGCCTTGTTATGCCAAAAATTCAAGCTAGTGTATCTGTCTATCGTGCTGCGAAACTCCCGCCTCTTCAACCCGCGCCTTGTTAGCCCGAAATATTCAAGATATATCTTTGTCTCTTTGTGCTCCGACAACTCCCTGCATCTCAACCCGCGCCTTGCTATTCCGAAACTACAATGCGCGCGAAAACTCCCACCTCCTGTGAAATCCCGACATGTGAAATGCCCATGGTACCCCTGAACCAAAAGAACCGCCTCAAATCGGTGGGGGGGGTACTTTCCTAACTTACCCCAAATTTCGGACAAGCGCGTCTCTAAGCCATGGTTCCCCACTGCCATCCCATCCGCCCACCCATTCGTACACCGAGGCCGCAAAACCCACGACGAAACCCCACACCCTGCTCCGTCCGCCACCCAGCCGGAGCCTCTTCCCCGACGACGTTTTCCACAGCAACACCTCGACGTCCCTCATCCACCGTACCGGATGAGGATCCGTCGTCGATCTCATCGTCCCGCCAGTTCAGCCACCCCGTCCTCCACCTCCAAGGAGCTGCCCCGATGTTCCCCTCGTCTTTCGCGCCACCTCCATTCCCACACCGCCGTCTTCACCTGCACCATCGAAAGAGCATCATCATCACAGTTTCCTCGGATGAAGCTGCGGCCTAATCGGCGCCACCAAAGAGGTTGTACACTAATCGCCGCATTTTCTTCTTGATTCGATCTCACGGCACTGTCGGCGCTCGGTCCCGAGCCAACACGGTGCGGCTACATCCATGGCGGCGGCGCCGGCCACTTCCTCCACGGTGTCGCTCCCTCGGTGGCGACGTCCACATCAGTAGGAGCTACTGCTGCTTTAGCTCTCGCTCGCGCTGCTGCTCTGCTCTTGCTCTCGATACCCTACCTGGTCTGCTCTTGCTAGTGCACTTGCTCGCGCTGCTGCTCTCGCTCTTGCTCTTGCTTGCGATGCTGCTCCGATTTAGCTACACTTCAGTCGACTGAATCGACTTTTGGGTCGATCGACTTTCAGGGGGTGGGGGGGATCGCCGGGGT
>NC_041389.1:150925218-150933284 GCF_002162155.2 Triticum dicoccoides | reverse complement strand
GGGCCTAGAGGGATGGCCGGGGCGGCGGCGGACCGGTGGTGGGGAGTGTTTTCGGGGCGGGCGGGGTGGCACACCGCCGGTCGTGGGCAGCGGGGGGCTGCTGTTTGGCCGGTGGTGGCTGGTGGCTCAGGGGGGTGGAGGTTGAAGATGAACCGCAGGCCCTTGATTTCGTATCCAACGGCTGCAAAATCGACTGTCCAGAGATGAAAAATTCAGTCGACCGACGTGTAGCCTCACCTTGCTAGTGCGTTCAATTTCGACAGCAAAATTCAGTTTCGACAGCAAAATTCAGTTTCGATAGTTAAGTTCAGTTTCGACAGTTAAGTTTAGTTTCGACAGTTAAGTTCAGAAATGAGCGGCTGATGTATTTTACATCTAGCACTTTGTGGTTATGTATTTTACGTCATGTATTGGAGATGCTATTAGTATCCCACTCAGGTTAACCTTGTTCGTTGTCTCTCTGGTCCTGCTTCAGCCTCGGCGTCGTCCAACTCACCGGAGCTGCTCCAACGACGAAACCCTCCATCACAGCGGAGCAGTACCTCGGGCTTCTCTAGACGCCTAAGATCTTCTTCCCCTCCTCCGACAGCAAAGTCAACCGGAGCGTCCTCACCGGCTAACCCAATCACGCTGAGATCGACATGGCTTCGCCAAAGAGGTTGTACACTTGTTGCATCTCTTTTTTACTCTACATGTTATATATATTGTCCACTGAGCACTCATAGTAATGGGAAATACGATCATTTTATCCTACTATATGACAAGCAGTGAGGTACCAGGCAACTTAGCTATCCGTGATGGACTCTCTTGAACGCTATCATTATTTATCTCTGTGCGTTTGAGCTGTGCATTTGTCGATGGGCTTGGGAGTTGAGCTAGTATGGCAGTGGCCTGGGTCCAAAGTAATAGAAGTAGCACAAAAACATTTTTTTAGTGTAGGATTTTCCTTGCTCAAGCCTGCCTACTAGAATCGCCAGTGCTTGAAAGGAAAAGCGAATAAAAACATAGGAATTGGAAAGTTTCCTATGGTACTACTTTTCATGAATTTGGTGCAAAGGAATGGAGCAAAGGAAAATTGTAGGATTTGTTCCTTTAGTGTCTCCTTGAAAGAAAAACCGTAGGAATTCTAATTTCCACTTCTCCTCCTTTTCATATTCCTATCCATCAAGCACAAAACTAAGAGATAGTAGCATAATAGCATTATAACCGTACATTTTCTTGTGGTTTGACTTAATCTCACCATGCTTTTTTGCATCCTATGATCTTCCAATTGTTGTGAATCAAACACCCAGATTGGTAGAAATCCTGTGTTTTTAAATTCTCTGTTTTGCATGTGCATTCCTATCCTATTCCTGTCTATTTCCTATCCCTGCATTGTTAGAATCCTCAAATTCAAACAAGCCCTTACTCAATTACTTCTGTTATAGATATGTGTCCAAGAAAACCTTGTGTGGTTTGTCCTGCTCCTGTGGCGCTGTTTTCCACCCGAGCTCAGCTGCTCCAACGACGGAAGGGTTCACAACAGCAGGGATCCGCTCTCTAGACTGTCTTTCGCCGCCTCAGATCTTCTTTCCCGCCGCCGGCAGCCACGACAACTGCATTACCATCATCAAATGAGCAGATGACGTTGAGGACTACACGGGTCCGCAAGAGAGGTCGCACTCTTCCGTGTCTGCTTACGTTATGCGTCGCTTAATATGATGACATGCTACATTATCGTCGTGTTCACCTATTAGACTCCGAGTCAGGTCCAAACTAATGTTGAAACTTGAGTTTTTAAATGGTTGTGGGGTACATATTGGGGCGGCAATCAGTACTATCTGTCTACTATCTCGTTAATCTCTAGTGTCTACTATGAGTTTCATGTTGGGCGCAAACAAACATTAAAGGAGCCATTATCTGTATTTTTTAACTAAACCTATTATCTGCCTGCTATCATTGGTTTTGGGTCTATCCACAGTTTGCTACCATCACTCTGGATTTTTGCATGCACTCCTTACATAATCTCACTATGTTTTATTCCTATGCATGCCAGTTATTGTACACAATGGAACTGATCATGTAGAGCAAAAGAGACGAGCCTTGCGTGGCAATAAAATTTCATGCAGACATCGTTCCATGGTGGGCGCAAAGGCAGCCCCCCTCCACCCATTTCAGATTGTCCTATTTACCCCATGAGGTATTTGCTCTAACTTGACATGCTGATGTTGGTAATATCATGCATATGGTGCCTTGCATTGCTTACTATATACATTAAAGATGTCATCTGCTTAGTTTAGACATGCTTTGTCTCAATGTCGTCTGTTTAGTTTCTTTATCGTATATGTGAATCATGTAGTGCCATCTTGTCTAGCCAAGCATCATATATGTGAATTTTGCAATGCCACCCTGGTTAGCCAGTCATATTATATGTGAATTATATCATGCCATCATTTTTTATTACATGTTAAATTTGTCAACAATTTTAGTACATTCAATTACTCTTCCTGTGCATCAGCCATTCAGCACGGTCATGGAAAAATCTGGAGTGGAAACAAGGTCTTCAGAGCAGACAATGCTATCTAACGAAGCGCATGTCTTGCTGGTTACCGATAGCTCCTCAGAGGAGGATTCAGAGACAGATGACCAGTCATATTTGCCCCCGAGGTGCATGCCCTAACTTGGCAGGGTTATGTTGCTCATATCATGCATATGGTATCTTGCATTGCTATGTCATTTGCTTAGTTTAGACATGCTTTGTGTGAATGCCACTTGTTTAGTGTCTAATTACCATATATGTGAATTATGCAATGTCATCTTGTTGCAAGACATTATATATGTGAATTATGCAATGTTATCTTATTGCAAGGCATTATGTATGTGAATTATGCAATGCCATGTTGTTTAGGCAAGCGTCATATATGTGAATTATATCATGTCGTCCTTTTTTGTATTTCTCATTGCTTTTGTTGACAATGTTTGTATATTCAACTGCTCTTCCTGTGCATCAGCCATTTGAATTGGTGATGGAGAAATCTGGAGTGAAAACAAGGTCTTCAGAGTAGACAATGCTACCTGCTGAAGCAGATATCTTGCTGGTTACAGATAGCTCTTCAGAGGAGGATTCAGAGGCAGATGACCAGTCCTATTATCCCCCTGAGGTGTATGATCAAACTTGGCAGGGTTATATTACTCATATAATGCATATGTTGTATTGCAATGCTTAGTTTTTACATCATATACACAATATTGAATGTCATCTCCTTGTTGACACATCATATATGCGATTGCCCTCTGCTCACTTCCTTAGTATATAAATCATATATTTGAATTATGTCATGCCATGATGTTTACATAGACAGCATGTACCTGAATTATGGCATGCCAACCCATTTTCTAAAGACATAATATAATTATATCATCTCATCCTGTTTACATAGTCATCATATTTTAAATTATGTCATTCTATCCGTGAATTATATCATGCCATCATGTTTCCATCGACGGCATGTGTGTGATTTATGGCATGCCAACCACTTTAATAGACACATCGTATAGTTATATCATGTCATCCTGTTTACATAGTCACCATATTTTGAAGTATGTCATTCTATCTTGTTTAGTTAGCCATCATACATGTGAAATTGGGTCATGCTATCCTGTTTAATTAGCCATCATATATGTGAAATTATGTCCTGCTATTCTGTTTGCTTAGACAACATAAATGTGAATTATTTCATGCCCTGTTTTCTTCCCTACTATCCATTGCACCTGTCTATCTTACAATGTTTGTACATTCAATTACTTTTCTTGTTTATCAGCCATTTCAATTGGAGGGAGTGATGGCAGTATCTGTGGGAGTAAAAACACGGTCTTCAGAAAAGATCGTGCGACCTGTCGATGCAGATAGAACCACGGTTGTACTTGCCCAAGAACCAGCCCCACCACACATAACCCACACTCATGCAGATTGTACCCCTACCCAGTTGGACAGAGAACCAGCTAGACCCCTTCTAACACCAACCCCAGCAGATAGACACCCAGTTCCCGTTGACACAGCACTGTCTCCACCACAGAGCACCCAAACATGAGCAGTTAGTAAGGCAACTGCAGTGCCCAAATCACGAGGACCACCACTCTGAACCCGAAGTCAACGCTTAAAGCAGAAGAAGAATTGTTCTCAGGTCAGGTTCCGTAGCTATGGTTCATATTACTTTGCTCTTGCATCACTATATTTACTGATACCAACCAATTTCAAATTTGAAGGATGCAATTGAAACTCCAATGGCGCAACAGGTATGTTTTAAACCTGTTTCTTCAACATGTTTTGCTGTTAGCTGTTGTAACTTGCTCTATGTTGATTTCAGTTTCAATTGAATAAACAGTTATGCTCTCATGCCATGCACATTACAAGTGTTGTTATTGGTGTGTAGTTTCCCACACTTATATTGTGTCTATGCTGCTTTGTCTTAAATAGATATGATTCGAACTGTATCTATCTTGATTTGGCAACATAAACTAGAATGATATAGACCATACAATGACCATACTACATAGATATATGTTTGTTTCATGTTGTTATCCTGTCCAATTTACTACTGACTAGTTTACCAAAATGAGTTTCATATACTACATTGTAAACCTGAGATGTGTTTGTTTGTTTCTCTTTTAGAACGCGGATAAAATATTGGAGAAGAGTACACAGTTATGCAACGGTAAAGGAAGTAATGCAGATAAGGTTCAAGATAGTGAGACATCCCTGTTGGTCTCCAAGAAAGCTGATAAAAACTATATTGAAGTCACTGAGACAACCCCAAAGTCATGTCTTGATGTAGTGTTCGAGTTACTGGCTACCACTACTGGCACCAGCTCTTCGAACTTGTTGCCTGAATCAGTTCGGCTTCTTGAGTCTCAACTTCAAGTTGAAAGACATCGATCAGATGTTATGCGACAAGAAGCCGAAGGACTGAGGAAGTCCCTGCAGAATTCAGATGCATACTTTCGGGTGCAACATCAAGCGCTGGAGGACTTAAGCGCCAAACAAGAGAAAGTTAATAAGCTTGCTAAGCATCTTGCCAGCATTATGGGTACCCAGAATATTGTTTCTTGAGCTCTTCTGAAGTGGTTTCAGTTCTGGACTTGTTTTGCTGCGGCGTTTATATGCTACTGTGTTCCGTATATTGGCGCTGGTGGCGAACTTTGATGCCCAGTGGATGTAATATGTGTAATAGCCGTGATAGCCTAGTGTAAGTTGCTTGCTTATTTATTTCCTTGTTGTCTTGTTTATTTGTTTGCTTGTAGTCAGTGCAGTTCTTTTTCTGCGGTTTGCTAGTGTCTGCAATAATCTATTTTTTAAAACTAGGCCACAATAAATGCCACAGTAGTGACACTGGGCCTACGGGCCGTAGAAACAGTGGGCCTTCTACGGGCCGTAGAAACAGTGGGCCTTCTACGGGCCGTAGAAACAATGGGCCTTCTACGGGCCGTAGAAACAATGGGCCTTCTACGGGTCGTATCATCAATGGGCCTTATACGGGCCGTATGATCGATTGGCCAAACATGGGCCAAACAGATCGCATTCTGGCCGTAAACGGGCTAGAGTTGGAATCGTCCGTTCATGGGCCGACCATAACGGGCCATCGTTAATAGGCCGTATTTGATGACGCTATGAAAACGACCCAACGTATTAACGGACCACAAATGAGCCGACTGTAACCACGGGCTGAATTTGGCCCACAAGCAGAAAATGACAGTAATGGGCCGTAAGTAAACGAATGCTGGAAATGAGCCCAAGAATAAATGAGCTCTAAGAAGGCCGAAAGATAACATGGGTTGGAAACGGCCCAACGGAATAACGGGCCGTTAATGGGTATAAAGTGATACACTGTTCTATACGAGCCAGTTTCACCACGGGCCGTTAATGGGTGTAAAGTGATACACTGTTCATTACGGGCCAGTTTCACCATGGGCCGTTAATAGGCCAAGAGTTACATAGGGCCTCATATGGGCCGAAAGACGTCATGGGCCATACATGGGCCAGAAGTGAAAACGGGCTGGAAGATGGCCCGGATGACGCTACTGGGCCTAATTCGAATAGGGCGTAACGGGCCTTGGGTTAGCAGGCTGTAAATGGGATATATGCGAATAGGCCATTAACAGGCTTTCCATGGGCCGGCCCATCACCTTTTGACCAAGTCAAATGGGTCGGCCTTTTCACAGCAATGGGCCTCTGTTGGGCCGTGCCACGTGTCGACGTATCATAGGCGCCTTCTGTCAAATGAGTGGATGACATCTGTCCCAGCGATGAGCCGACACGTGTTTCCTCCAGCCAATGATGATTTTACACATGGAAAATCCCCATTGGTCGGGGCTGTTAACGGGTTATCGGATCCAAAACCCGACCCGATAGCTTAACGGCGTTCCGTTATGGTGGATGCCACGTGTCGGTCATCCTTGACGAAAGCACTTCTGTGACGCGCGATTTATCGTCATGGAAGTGGACACTTCCGTGATGATAATTTTTGTAATGTCATGGAACACTTCTACGACAGCAGAGGTATGACTATCTTGATTCTGTCATAAATTTGTCATGGATGTACATGCATGAAAAAAAACGCGACCTACTGTGACAAACACGTATCATCACGGAAGTGTATTTTTTTGTAGTGCTTCCAGCCCAACCAGCCCCAAAACAACAAGAACAAATCTCAGGGGAAAGGCAAGTTTGATGCAAAGAACAAGCCATCACATTCTACCAACTTCAAGAAGAATTCTCATAACGGGAAGGGATACAAACTTCAATTTTGGTAGCACCGCACAAAATTTATATGGCTGCATCTACCTGCTGTCAGCTAACCTCATGGTGCTCTAGGTATTCCTACATTCGTAACTAGGTACAATGACCACCGCAAGATGAAATTAGCTTATTCATACGTTGACTTGCTGAATGCAGTGCGGAACGATCCTGTCATGTGTGGAGGAGCAAACAAGCAGTGCAGCCGAAGGTGGAAATCAACCAAGGACTTATGAAATTATATATAATCTTCCTCAGGCAGGTCAGTATTCCCTTCGTCCAGATGATCGTGTTTTGTCATGCCGAGCTATTGATATGTGCTACTGCTTTGCAACATCGTTTAAGTATAGCTACTGTTTTCCTATCTTTTTAGATTCAGGACAATGAATATGATTGCAGGGGAACTGCACAATATGGACTCATGTTGAGTCATCTCTATTGCCTTATGTGTTTGCTGCAAATGTGTCAGCATCAATTGCAAGATGAGGCAGCTAGCTAGTTGTGGAGTTGCCAACATGCTCAAAGTGCTCGCAACATTGAGAAGAAACAAGCATGCCTAGGAAATTAATGCATGCGCAGGGAGGCCCTTTGCTCAGAGAAGCATCGACCGATTTTCTTTATTTCCACACCTTCTCACAGCTTTGTATTGGTTATAGTATCGTGAATCATTGAGATGCATAGACATGCTGAACTTTTGTTCTTCTGAATGTTAGTTTAATGTGAGTGTCTGCATCCAGTACCGCATACTCTAATTTGGTGGATGCACACAGAGAATATAAATCTCCTTAATTTACTCCATAACCACCCTGTTAAATAGGCCTAGTAACAAACCAGGCGCATGTAGTGGCCGGCGGGCACATGCATCCTACATGCATGGCCAGTCAGCCAAGTCCATGCGCCAGCTCCAATGCAGCAATGCAAAAGAAGAGAGCGGTTCTTGGGAAAAAACGAGTAGTTAGTGGAGTGGGCCTTATAAACACGAACAGCTCGCTCTCCGGCTTTCGTCTCCCCCCCCAATTCCCCGCGCTCCCCAATCTTCCTCAATCATCCAGAAAACCCCGCTCACCTTCTTCCTCACTCATACAGAAAATGCCTGCTCCTCTTCTTCCACTCCTACAGAAATCCCCATCCCTCCTTCTTCCCCACTCGCACTGCCACTAGGCTCGTCTCTGGCTACTCTTCTCAAACCTGTGAGATCGGCGCGATGCCCACAAGTAAAATGGTATCGTCTGGCCCCAGCGCCAAGAAGATGAGGCTCCCGCCAGCGGCGACGCCGGTTGTAGATCCTGCACCC
>NC_041389.1:150840634-150924905 GCF_002162155.2 Triticum dicoccoides | reverse complement strand
ATATCTGGTGGACCGCATCAGCGATCTCCCAGACATCATCCTTGAGGAGATCATCTCGCTTCTCCCCACGAAGGATTGCTGCTGTACACAAGTCCTCTCAACTCGGTGGCGCCCTCTATGGCGCACTGCGCCCCTCAATCTCGACTGTCGTCAGATATCTGTCCTTCCTAAATTTGATCTCCTCTGAGCCATCGTCTCTTCTCACCAGCAGGGCCCCGTTCAATGCCTCTGCATCCCGACACGCTACCTGATGTCCATACCCGACAAGGTGGACACTTGGCTGACATCCCCTGAATTCGGAAAACTCCAGCAGTTTGAGTTGTACCATTAACACAAAAGTTTCATACCATGAACACACCAAGAATTCGTGCCCACACCACTGTTGTCCATCTCGCGGTTTTCCTCCTCTCTCCACACCGCCACCTTCGCCCGGTGCCATCTACCAGACGATCTGGTACAAATGCTTCGACTCCCACTGCTAAAAAAACTTTCGCTTGTCGTGGTTTATCTGTAGGAGGCCTCACTACACAACATCATCCACTCTAGTTGCCCTGCCCTGGAGCGCTTGCTGATTGTTTTGGGAATAGAAATCGGTATCAGTTGTCTCCAAATAAAGTCGCCTCACCTTAAAAGCATTGGAATTTGTTTTAAAGGACAACAGCTCATCATCGAAGATGCCCCTTCACTTGAAAGGTTGCTCCTTCATAATTTTTATACACCTTCAGAAATAACTGTCGTCTCTGCGCCCAAACTGGAGACCTTGGGTGTAATTCATGACCCGTTTAATAATCACAAGGAGTTGGTGTTTGGCTCCTCACTTTTTCAGGTACCGTATATTATCATCTACACATTTGTAATCATATGCTGCATTTTTCATTTGTGCGCATAAGTTTTATATCATCTTGGAGTACACTTTGGGTACTAATATTATGTTATATGCTCAATGAAGAGTTCGTCCATTGATAGCCTATCAATGTTGCTGGATTCTGTCAAGATCATATATATCAAAATGTATAGTTTTGATCAGGACATAATTATTGGCTTGCTGCGATGCTTTCGATCTCTGGAGAATTTATACATAGAGGTGATGATTTCATGCACATTTAAAGCCCGTATATATTGTACTAGAATTAACTATTCAGCTGTCGTTCTTTCGACATACTCTTTTTTTAGACCTTAGCTGTTTTCAATCTTCATGTCTACTTAGGCAGAACCACATGGAGAAAAACATATAACCAATCAGTGGCGTAATAAGCACAAGGATTTTCCCAGTTCTCATGACATTCGTTTGAGGACAATAAGATGGGACGATATGCATCCAACCAGGCAAACAAAAGCTTTGTCACATTCTTCCTGTTGAATGCAAGGTTACTATTGTCAATGAGGCTTAATTTTTACAGCAAGAGATTTCTCATGGACGAACATGTTGAACAGCAAAAAAAGAAGTTTCAGGTGGACAAATGGGCTTCTAGACGTGCTCGGCTTCTATTTACAACAAGTTGTAGACATCCTAAAATAAATTTTTTTGCACACGATGTTGATTTTATGGATCAGACTGATCCATTTGTTTGTGACTGCAAAAAAGAGTGGTTGGGTTAGATGTTACTGTCATGTTCAATCTGGGTTTTGTCTAAAAATTTGATGAACAATTAATCCTTGGCCTTTTTGTACCATTTGTATGCTTGACTTGCATGTTGTTGCCCTCGTACTCCCCTCCACCTGCCACTACACTGCCGCATCTTCCATGGCTGCTATTCGTTCCCGTCCGAGGCCTTGCTGCCGTTCTCCGCCTTGGTTCGCTCGCTGTGCCCACCGCCGTCTAGCGTTCTCAACATGGTCAACAACCAAGAGGAATCAGGAGATGACTGTACATGGAGAGGCTGACAGTAGGGACCCACCAGGGTCATTGCATTTCGCAAGCAGGTGCCTCGTTATTACAAGCCAAAAAATACTTCCTCCTGATTGTTTGACAACTAGGTCCCATGCCATTGTCAATGTAGTCAATAAACAAGAAAATTACACAACGAGCGGATAACACCAGGGACCCAACAGCTCGCCCAGTTGTTTTTCAGTTTTAGAGATGGAGCTCAACTGCGCGCTGTGCAGGGGCTATGGCCCGTCTAGCCCACGCTTACGCTTTTATTAAGCACATGACGAGCCCAGTTGATATATTTTTTCTTTCTGAAATTGGCTAGCCCAGTTGTTTTTTGGAGAATACCAAAACCGAGGCCTACTTGCTTTTCTCAGCCCTGCTGGGCTGCAAATCTTTCAGGACGAGGAGGCATGTAAGTAGTAAGAAATGGGCTTCCCCAGAAAACGGGCTATAAGTTGTAAGAAATGGGCTGTAAATTTTTAAACCAAAGCCAACCGGCAATTGCATTAAAATATCATTTTTTCAGGATTTCTCCACTCTCTACTCTTATCAAAACGAAAGCCAAATGGCAATTACATTATAATATCATCTTTTCTCCTACAAGATAAACTACTCACACAAATGCATCTTCATGTTCTGTGCAACGAACATGCATCTTGCTAGTTAAGATTCTAAATTTCATTCATTTTTTGTGGAGAATTGTTTTTTGAATTTTATTTTGATATTTTTTTTTTGAAATTTATTTTAACGTGACTCAAAATTTCGTGATTAAAAGAGTTTGAACCCCACCGAAATATGCAAAATTTCGTTGAATTTTTTAGCAGCGCCCAGAATATATGGTCTGTAATGCTAATAAAAAGAATATGGGCTTCAAATATCCTTAAGAATTAGCAAATGGGCTGTAAATTATTGAAAATAATGGCTAATGGGTTGTATGCTGTTTTCCACAGATTTGGAGGCTGACTTCTGGGCCTACTAGGTTGACGATGACGCTGTCCTATTTTTTTTTTACGCGTACGCAAGGCTTTGTCAACTTAGTTAACACACAGCAGTGATTGTTGGATGTCCATCCAACGGCCGCGTGCTTCTTCAATCTCTGATCTTCTTGCTCCAGCCGCCCAAACCAGCGCCGGCGGGACTTTCTTCTCCCTCCTCCCGTGGCTGGTTGTGATGCCGCCAGGCCATCCCTCTAACCACCCACACATCCTGTTATTTTCCAGCGATGTCAGCCTCACCCCGCAGCCGACCAGTCAGCGCTCGTACTCCCCTCAGCGTGGGCATCCATTGCGGTGGCTTCGCCGGCTCCGGGTGGTTCTCTTCCTGGGCCTCGCCCTCGTCCATCGCGTTTGTGCTCTCGGTGCGGCGAGGTCAACATGGTCAACAAACAATAGCCATCGGAAGAGGCTGACAGTAGGGGGCCACACAAGGAAATGCCTCCTTATTACGCGCAAACAATGATTCCTCCACCTGATAGCTGGGACCCACCGGAAGGACCTCTGTATTTCACAAAAAAACGTTCCCTCCGCTGTCAGCTCGGACCCACCGGAAATGCCTCCTTATTATGCACAAAAAATGAATACTCCCCTGCTAGCTGGGACTCACCTTGGTGGGAGGCTGACTTATGGGCCTACTAAGTTGACGGGGATGGAGCGCTTTGTCAACTTAGTCAATATGAACGATTCTAGAACTAGTGACCGTACGATGTCCATCCAACGGCCGTAGTGCTTCTTCAACCTCTGGTCTTCGTGCTCCAGCCGCTCAAAGCAGCACCGGTCATGCCGCACGCTCCTGCCTCCCGTGGCCGGCTGTGATGCCGCGGAGGCCTCACCGCCCCCTACTACTCCCACTGCTAGCCAGGCCATCCCTCTACTCACCCACACCCCCTGTTATTCTACGGTGACGTCAGCCTCACACCGGAGCCGAACCAGTGAACCCTCGTACTCCTCTTCGCGTGGGCATCCACTGCTGCGCCTTCCCCGGCTCCGCGTCATCCCCTTCCTAGGCCTCGCCGTCGTCCACCGCCGTGGTGCTCTCGGCATGACATGGTCAATGTGGTCAACGACCAACTTCCATCGGAAGAGTACTGTGCATGGAGAGGCTGACAGCTGGGTCCACGGCGGCCGCAAGGAAGTGCCTCCTTATTACGCACAAAATAATTATTCCTCCACCTGACAGCAGGGACCCACCGGACGGGCCACCGTATTTCATGAAAAAATGTTTCCCCCTGACTACTGGGACCCACCAGCTACACCTTTGCACGCAAGGAAGTGCGGCCGGGCAACAAAAAGATTCGCCCCCTGACTGTTGGGACCCACCAGCTACATCTTCGCACGCAAGGAAGTGCGTCCGGGCAAAAAAACGATTCACCCCTGACTCCTGGGACCCACCAGCTACATCTTCGAATGCAAGGAAGTGCGTCTGGGCAAAAAACGATTTGCCTCCCTGACTGTTGGGACCCACTAGCTACATCTTCACACGCAAGGAAGTTCATGACAGTCGAGACCCACCTGGTCGAAGCGTACGTAGCATATCATTCTGTTCGCGAACGAGTACGTACATACTTGTGGATGTAGAGGCGCGCACATGTCATAGTAGAGGCACGCACGTGTCGTAGTAGAGGTGTGTACGTGTCGTAGTAGAGGTGCACATGTAGAATGTACACGTACGTACAGCGGCCAGTGTGCAAGAAAGAAAATACGGCCACGTATGTGTACATATGGGCGGGTCTCGAACGCTTACTCGCGCATACGTACGGCCAGGGCTCGTGTACATGGCTGGGTCGGAACGGAGAAACAACGTCGTCATCGTGTTCATGGGGAGCCAACCGGCTAGATCGGAATGGAATGCATCGTCGTGTTCATCAGGAGGGCTTGGACGGAACAGGCGATGGAAACGAGGCCTGGCGTACCGCAGAACAGAGGAAACGGCCTTGTGTTCGACCGGCCACGTTCAAAACAGGATCCTGTTAATCGGGAGGGGTCTGGCATACCGCAAAACGGAGGAAACGGACCCCCTACGGTCGAAACGGGGGTCCTGTTGATCGGGAGGGGTGTGGCGTACCACAAAACGGATGAAACGGACTTGTGTTGGAGCGCTACGTTCGGAACGGGGGTCCTCTTGATCGGGGGGGTGTGGCGTACCGCAAAACGAACGAAATGGACTTGTGTTGGATAGCTACGATCGAAATGGGGTCTTGTTCATCGGGAGGGGTGTGGCGTACTACAAAACGGGACTCCATGGGATACTGTTCATCTCCACCATCGACCTCCTCCAGCCTCCACGGGCTACCGTTGACCTCCTCCAGCCTCCACGGGCTCCTGTTCATCCAGCCTCCACCGCGTGCTACTCCACCGGCTACTATTCAACCACCCCTCCACCATCTACTATTCATCCAGCCCTCCACGGGGTCGTCCTGTTCATCCAGAGGCAATGCCACAGGGTCCTGCATCCACCCCCACTGCTCACTGTTCATCCAACCCCCCTCCCCCGCAACGCTCACTGTTCATCCAATCGATCGGCTTCAGTTAGCAGCAGTAGCAAAGGAATCGCTCGATCGGGTTCAGTTAATAGCCATCAATCGATCGCTCGGGTTCAGTAACGCATAGGCTGCAGTGCAATCGCTCGGGTTCAGTTAGAGCCCAACGCCTCGCTCGGGTTCAGTTAGAGCCAACGCCTTGCACACATGCGCGTACGTGTATGAGAGAAACGTGCATCGCTCGGCCCCCGACCTCTCACCGTAACCGGGAACTCCCCGAAATTTTACTCGCTCTCGTTTCTACCACGGTTTTTTCGTCATGGACGGCCCAAAGAATGTCATGCAGCTGTGTCTCCGGCCCGCCCAAGACGAAAAGCCCATTTTTTGTCATGATTTTTTGTAATAGAAGTAGGAGCCCACCACATCTATGATGATACCGGGTTTTGTCACAATTATCGTCATAGAAGTGTCATATGTACGATAGAAAAAAAATTCGTTTGGCCCAAAATGTCACGGATGTGTCTTTTTTTGTAGTGTCCATCAGGAACTTCGGCGAGCCATCTGTGAGGAAACCTGAACACGGCTCCACCGTACTCCCGGGGAACCATCGAAGAGGAAAAGGTGGGGTGTGGGGTGGGGCGGCGCATTTATTGCATGGTGGGACTGGGAGAAAATTATGTACAACAATTATTTAATCAAGTTTTTACTTCAAAAGAAATGTCTCCCACAGAGAATCTGCTGTGTCGTCTTCCTTTTATCGAGATTTAGCCGGCTCTTCCCGTACCTGATCCCAAATCCATGATCGCATAAATAAAAATTGTAGAAGTCATAAGCTCCCATCAACGAGTCGAATGTGGTGCCCAGTTCTGGTTTGACTACATCTTCACCGTCTCTTTCCACAAATCCATGTAGCAACCTCTCTAGGGCAACCATCCTACCAGGGCATAGTCTCCTCTTTATTCGTTTTGCACCCACACGGACCCTGCAACCGAATCCGAAACACCCACACGAGTGTCAAAATTGCATTATCCAAGATTAGCATTCACATTCTTTTTTTCTCTTTTTGCAAGAACTATCATGAATTTGCTGAACAAAACATTCAGATTTATAGCTATACATCTCCTTGCACAAAAACACATATCAATTACTATTATGCTCCTAAAATTTCACTCATCTTAAAAATGCTTAAATTTTTGAACACGATTTTCCCATACAAAACACGCACATGATTTTTGGCAACCCAAATCTTTGTACCTACAGATCCTAATATCATGATGGATGAGTTTTAACTTCACCTTCAGATTAAAATTATATATTTTTCAGTGAACTGTCCCCTTTTTTAAAATCCTAGATGAGCTATTTCTAACTGCAAAATTCAAAGCCTAAAATTAGGTACGCCAGTTTTGACATGAATATGACCTGACTACATAACAGAAATCTGTATGGCCAAATTGGCACGTCCAACCCATTTGTTTTTGTTGTTTTTTATTTTTGGCAGATGCACCTGCATACAAAACATAAATGCTCCAAGGAATTGGTTTTAAAAATTATTTATAAATTCTTATGTACATATTTTTTAGAACAAAATTATCGCAGGAAACCACGGCCACCTATGGGACCAGGACGGCCCCTTGCTAGTTCGGCAAGGGGGAGGCGCGTTGCACAAAGAGCAGACCAACGTAGGGCAGCGCGGCAAAGATCACACGAGCAGTTTTACCCAGCTTCGAGCCACCGTGAGGCGTAAAACCCTCCTCCTGCTTTGGTGGATTGATGGTGGAAAGGTGGTGGGGGTGTGTAGTACACTTGCCCGGTAGGGGTTGCTTCGGGGCGGCAGCGACTACGCACGTAGAGGGGTGCGAGTGGTCTAACCTTCTAACCTCGCGAACTGAACCCCTTCTACGGTTGCCATGGGCCTCCTTTTATAGATCAAGGGGTCACCACAGTGGAATTTTAGTCATTAGACATTGATATGATAGCAAATAGTGCTATCGTACCTAACTCTGCAGGCTGACAGTGCGCATTTAATGCATCGCTTAGTGTCACATTATCGATTGCCCGGCAGGGCTTGCCGGGCTATCTTTGCCAGCTCCACGCCTGCTCGCTTGACACGTCATCGGACGGGTGTCATCTGTAGGCTGCCTTGGTAGGAAATGGCTGCCATGTGGCGAACGGCTGCCACTCAATTAATCTGCGGCTTGACACCGCACTGATCGATGACGTGGGTCGTGGCGGAGTAGTGGGTGAGGTAATCTGGCCTCCGTGAGTCCCGGCAAGCCCTGCTGGGACGCCTTGCTAATCTCCTTCTAGGGGTGGCCTCGCCCCTTATCGGGCTTGCCTGCCCTGCAAGGGAGGCTTCTCTCTTGATAATATCTGGCTGCTCTGACTTGGCCTTGGATCCTTTCGATCTGCTTGTTTATTCTTCAAGCCTCTTGGTATCTGGCTCTTTTTGATCTGATCTTGGGTTGTCCACACACGAGTCAGGGGAAAAATGTACCCCTGTGTATTTTCCCCGACATAAGCCCCTGGGCCTGAGCCATGCGTGCCGCTTGGCACGTTGGGTTAGGCCCCAAACCGTGTGCGGACACGTGGCAGGAGAGGGCTGCGCTTGCCGGTTCACCATGACGGCCGGTCAATCCAATGTCCACTTCGCGTAATTACAACGTGTCGTGGGATCATGGGACTGTAGCAGTTAAGGTAAAACAGTAACTTTCTGATGCCTCGCGTTCCTATTCTGCGTCCCTCCCTTAAGAGCAAGAAAAATGGAGCGTCGCGATTCATTTGTTCTCTGCTCTGCTCCCCCATCTTCTTCCTCTGCAAGCCAAGCAACAGTTCCCCTTCTCTCCCTTCCGTCGTAGTTCTCTCCGCCACCATCGCTGGAATGGGGAAGAAACCCATGGACAAGAAGAAGCAGGCAGCCGCGGCAAAGGAGGCTGCCGCCGAGGGGAGCAGAAGAGGGGCGGAGTTGAGCAAGAGGCAGAGTGAAGATGTCGTCTTCACTCCATCAAATCTGAGTGGTCCAGCCCTCCAGGAGAGGTACGTATATCTGCGGGGGAGGCCTGTCGAGAAAGGGCATGGGGCACGGGCAGTCATTGTGGTGGGGAAGGAGGTACCGCATGATTCTTATTGTTTCTTCTACGCCTATTTCATCTGCGGCCTTTGCCCTCCTTTCTCTGGATTCTTTGAGGCGATCATGAACACCTACGGGTTCCACCTCCTTGATTTCACGCCAAACGCAATGGCGATGGCCATCTTTGCCCATTTGTGTGAGAATTTTGTTGGGGTCAAGCCCAATGTGGATCTGTTTCGGCATTACTTTGTCCCGCGCGTGGAGAGCAAAGCCTACTGCTTCGGGGTTATTAGCTGGATGCCATGCATTGCGAGGAAGATCTGGGATTACCTCCCTGGGTATCAGCATGAAAGGTGGAATCAGTGGAGGGGCGATTGGTGTTGGATTCAGGACAAGGATGCCCCTAATTTCTGTGAGGTCCGGAAGGGAAGTGTTGAGCGCGGCAGGGATTGGAGCGCCAAGGGCCTTACTAAAGACAGGTTGTGCCCGGCAATCAACGGGATCACCAATTTGAGGGCTGCCAGGCTAACCATCGAGCATGTGGGGGCAGATTTTCTTCTCCGCCAAATCTCGCCGCTGGGGGGAAAGGGATAGATCTGCGTGGCTGTATGGCGATTCGGCAAACAAGATGAGGTTGCTCCCCAGGTTGGGTAACAACTTGTCGGTGTATGGCCGCGCCTGGTTGTGCAATCAACTATTTGGCCGCTTCGACATGTTCAAGCTCCCGGCAACCATTATCCCCCTGAACGTCAATTCTGCCTGGGACTAGATATTGTCATGGATGCTGGACTGCAATGCTGAAGGGGTGGCGAGCACTTGGCAGATGCCCACTCTTGATAAAGAGCTCGAGTGACCGAGCACCCTGGTGGAAGTGGCCACCAGGGTTGAAACTAGGATGTACAAGCCCACTTCTTCTGTGGAGGTGGCGTATATCCTGAGGAAGGTCGAGGAGGCCAAGGCGGCCTATCTCGTGGAGATGGCGAAGGCCACGAAGGCCGGGAAAAGCAAGGGGAAGGCTAGGGACGGAAGTTCTTCCCAAGGTGGCGGCGAGGCACAAACCACGGAAGGAGCTGCCGAGAAAGAGCTTGTCGGAGGTAACTTTGCCAGGCTAGATGCCCTAGTCATGGTAACAAAGGAGGTTGGTGGGGTGGTGGAGCCTGAGGAGTGGCTTGCGGCCGGGCTTCAAGCCCCTGAGCCGGACCTTGAGCAGCGTACCCGCAAGCGTGTCGCTGTCGGCCCAATCGCCAGGAAGGTGAAGAAAACGACCACCGAAGCCTCCAAGGTTGAGGCGGCATGCCGCTAATCTCCTCTCCTCGCCAAGATCAAGGCTCCTTCCACCCAGCGAGCGGTGATTGATGATGGCCTTGACTCCAGCTCGAGTTCGAGTTGTTCCCAGGACTCGTCTTTGTCTGATCCTGCGGCTCCGTGTCGGGCGCCGCTGCTGCCGGAGAGCTCTGTTCCTGCACCCCCAAAGAGGAGAAGGGAGCCCTCACCTCCTATGGAGTTCGACTTGGACTCCATGCTCATCGCAGAAGAGTAAGGAGGATTATATTTTGCGAATAGCTCACGCATATCCAGGTATTCCTGCTAACTGACCTCTTGTGTTTGTTGTTGCCGGCAGGGATGTGTAGGAGGAGACTGAAACCCTCATCCATCACTCCCGAAGGAAGCTCCGGCGTCTTGGCTCGATGGAGGGCACAGAGAGCTCGGCCTTGGTGGGGAGCGATGCCGAGGATCCTGTGTCAAGCCCCCAGTCTAGCCCTCGGCCTGGGAGTGAGCACTTGGTTCCTCCTGCCGAAGACGATGAAAACAGTCCTCCTACTCCACCGGTGGCAGAGGCGAGGCGACGCGGGGCGAGTTCCTCCCCGAGGGGCACACCTCCCCCGCCACTCAAGCTGGAGATAGCCCCGTGGAACCCTTGGCGGACAAAGTCGCTTTGGAGGCTGGCGGGATTGTTACGGCAGAGGGTGAAGCTCGGGGCCCGGCAACAGCTGTTGTCAGGGAGACTGAGGTTCCTGCCCGGCAGACTTCTCCAAGTACTATACTTGATCTTTCTTTGATTCTTTCTTCTTTTCCCTCTCTCTGTTCTCTCTTTGTTTAACTTATGCTTCCTCATTGTCTCCTGTCCTCCTTTTCCTGCAGACCGCCAAGCAGCAGAGCTGGAGCCATTGGAGGTGGCGGTTGACATAGGCAAGGCCGCCGCGGAGGGACAAGATCTTGTTGTTGGGGATGCGCATGGGTCCCTGACGGTGATGGAGCATCCTCCGGAGATCGTCTCGGCAGAGGGAGTGGCCGTAGAGGTGAAGATTCCTCTTAAGACCATGGGATCACTCCCTGCCGTTGGGTCCTTCCTCGAGATCCCGTCGTCCTCCTCGAGCTGCTAGCCACGGTGTTGTCACCGCCCGGAGCTGGAGCCCCGGTCTGTCCTTGACGACGGACACCGAGCTTGCCGAAGAGCTTCAGCACATCCTGGCTCCGCTTTTCAAGAAGCTAGGGAGGCTGACGGCTCGATCACTATTGCCATGGACTTGTCCTTTATGGAATCCATGGTGGCAGGCGTAAAGGAGATGCAGACCCAACATAATCAGAAGTGGTCGGAGCTCAAGGAGCGGCGTGAATCTGTCGACAAGATGAGCCAGAAGCTGAAGGATAAGGGCTTGGAGCTACGCGAGTGGCATGACAAGCACTCCAAGGTGCCCCTGAGGCAGCACGAGACGCTTCCCGTGACATGGGAGGATGTCATGGCCCGTGAGGCTCGTCTGGCAGACCACAAGTCTTCCCCGGATGCCAGAGAGCGAGATCTCTCTCTCCGGGAGGAGAAGCTTGTGGCCACTCTTCGCGCCAGGGATGACGAATTGGAGGCTCTCATCCGCCAGCGCACCAAGGATTTGGAGGACAAGCATGAAACGGTCTAAATGTTGTTGCCGTTGAGTCTGCTGCTCGACTGAAGAAGCTCACTAATGATCTTGCCGCAGTGTCCGTCGCCAAGACTGATCTTGACTGGCAGGTGTCTGAGCGGGCGGAAGAACTTGCCAGGAGCGACAAGGAGCTGGACGCCCTCAAGGAGGAAGCACGGAAGGGAGAGACCCTCTTAACTGATGTGCAATCATAGCTTTCTTCCAAGACTCAGAGCCACGAGGCCGCCAATGGCAACATCTTGGACTTGAGGAAGAGGATCGACTCACTGGAGCGCTCAGCAGAGTCGCTTGAGTCCCAGCAACAATTGATGCCCAGGGATTTGGACAATGCCAATCGTCTCCGGTAGGATGCTGAAGACAAGCTGAAGAACCAGGTCGACTTAAGCACCCTCTGGATCAAGAGCCTGATCGACATAGTTGAACGTCTTGGCACCCGGGCCATGGAAATGGGCATGGACAGCCCAGTTTTCTCTCTCAGCCAGCACCAGGTTCCAAGCACCAAGTTGGGAGTCTTCTTCAACGAGCTGATCGAGAAGCTGGGAGCGCATGAAGCAGGGAGGGCCCAATGCTTCACAACCGAATCCCGGAAGCTGGCCCGCAACACCCTCTTCATGGTCCTGAGCAACATCGCTTGCCGCCACCCAGATCTCGACCTTGATGATGGATTCAAGAAGCCCCCAGGAGGCGCCGATGTCGAAGCTGCCAAGGAGAAGGCTGCATCATGGGCTGACATGGTCCTCCGGGTTTGAATCGCTCTACATGGTCGCCCACCCAAGTATTGGGCCGCTGCTGCCCTGTAATGAAACATGTCGCATATTTTTTGTTTAGTCACTCTATCTCTGATGTTTGTGTGAAACTGGTATCCTGGGTGGAATCTTAATTGTGTGTTTATCCCCTTGAGCCCTGTACGCTCGCGTTCGTATGATCTGTTTCCATGTATGCTTTGGATGCCTGCCGGTATCATATTGCCGCGATTGTTGTAAGGGTCCGGCCCTTAACAGTCATCATGGCGTGAATGTGTCCCGACAAGTTTTTCCCAGGTAGTTTTCGGTGCAGCCTCTCATCTTGCGAGCACGGCTCCGGACATGACGATGGAGCAACCAAAGAAGGTAGCCGAGGTTCCATCACATGAGGATTTTCACAATACAAACGCTCTCTAGGGTTAAGGAATAAATGACTGCAAAGAATTCTAAAGCATCAATCAGGAAATGATGACATGAACTTAGCTTTTGTTCCAGGCTTCCTTCTCCTTGCCGGGTCGTGTGTGCTGAGCGCGCTCACGAAACTCGACAGAGCAAGAGCTAATCAGGTGGTTTCTTTGTCCTCGGTAGAGGCCGATATGCATTTTGCGTGGTTGGCCGACACCGGGGCATAGTGTCGAGGTTCTCTGGTCCCCTTCCCCCTTTCTCTTCTCCTTTTTGGGTCAGTCCAGCAGCCACCAGTGCGCGGATCATGCTGATGCAGGCAGCCTTACCGAAATACGCTTGTCGGGGCGTCAATCGACAGACTCATACCAACGTTTCGCTCAGGATTGCCCTAGGTAGGGTGAATTCTGAACCAAGCATCACGTGGTAGTCGTCGACGCCGATGTCGCCGGGGCTAAAGCAATTTGACTCCTGACGAAGGAAAGGGACACGGAGGAGGAAGCTCACATCCACAGATTCTGCATCCTTTCTTCGAGCGGCGCCCGAATGGTGGCTGCATCATGCGGGTCGCCGGGACGGGTCTCCCGCCACCAGCGGAGATCATCGCTGTAGTCGCGACCTTGGTGAGGCGTGGAGACCGACAATGTGGTGTGGGAACGGCCCCGCTCTGCTTCTTTGTCTTCACAGGCGCCATGGTCGATGACGTCACCGAAGACGTGGACAGTGACGACGACGACGTGCTACTTACGCCTTCAGGTTCGCGCAAGCGCTCCCCCTACCTGGCGCTCCAAAGATGTCGCAGGAAACCACGGCCACCTATGGGACCAGGACGCGCATTGCTGGTTCGGTAGGGGGAGGCGCGTTGCACAAAGAGCAGACCAACGTAGGGCAGTGCAACAGAGATCACACAGGCAGTTTTACCCAGGTTCGGGCTGCCGTGAGGCATAAAACCCTACTCTTGCTTTGGTGGATTGATGGAGGAAAGGTGATGGTGGTGCGTAGCACACTTGCCTGACAGGGGTTGCTTCGGGGCGGCAGTTGATGTCTACTATGCAACCTTCTTCTTGTAGACGTTGTTGGGCCTCCAAGTACAGAGGTTTGTAGGACAGTAGCAAATTTCCCTCAAGTGGATGACCTAAGGTTTATCAATCCGTGGGAGGCGTAGGATTAATGGTCTCTCTCAAACAACCCTTCAACCAAATAACAAAGAGTCTCTTGTGTCCCAACACACCCAATACAATGGTAAATTGTATAGGCGCCCTAGTTCGCCGAAGAGATGGTGATACAAGTGCAATATGGATGGTAGATATAGGTTTTTGTAATCTGAAATTATAAAAACAGAAAGGTAGCAAGTGGTAAAAGTGAGCGAAATTGGTATTGCAATGCTTCGAAACAAGGCCTAGGGTTCGTACTTTCACTAGTGCAAGTTCTCTCAAAGTGGTAACATAATTAGATCATATGACAATCCCTCAACGTGCAACAAAGAGTCACTCTAAAGTCACTAATAGCGGAGAACAAACAAAGAGATTATTGTAGGGTACGAAACCACCTCAAAGTTATTCTTTCCGATCAATCCATTGGGCTATTGCTATAAGTGTCACAAACAACCCTAGAGTTCATAGTAAAATAACACCTTAAGATACACATCAATCAAAACCCTAATGTCACCTAGATACTCCAATGTCACCTCAAGTATCCGTGCGTATGATTATACGATATGCATCACACAATCTCAGATTCATCTATTCAAACCAACACAAAGAATTTCAAAGAGTTCCCCAAAGTTTCTACCGGAGAGTCAAGACGAAAATGTGTGTCAACCCCTATGCATAAGTTCACAAGGTCACAAAACCCGCAAGTTGATCACAAAAACATACATCAAGTAGATCACGTGAATATCCCATTGTCACCATAGATAAGCACATGCAAGACGTACATCAAGTGTTCTCAAATCCTTAAAGACTCAATCCGATAAGATAACTTCAAAGGGAAAACTCAATCCATTACAAGAAGGTACAGGGGGAAGAACATCATATGATCCAACTATAATAGCAAAGCTCGCGATACATCAAGATCGTGCCAAATCTAGAACACAAGAGAGAGAGAGAGAGAGAGAGAGAGAGAGAGAGAGAGATCAAACACATAGCTACTGGTACATACCCTCAGCCCCAAGGGTGAACTACTCCCTCCTCGTCATGGAGAGCACTGGGATGATGAAGATGGCCACCGGTGATGGATCCCCCCTCCGGCAGGGTGCCGGAACAGGGTCCCGTTTGGTTTTTGGTAGCTACAGAGGCTTGCGGCGGCGGAACTCCCGATCTAGGTTTCATTTCAGGGGTTTCTATATTTATAAGAATTTTTGGCGTCGGTTTCACGTCAGGGGGGTCTCTGAGTCAGCCACGAGCTAGGGGCACACTACCAGGAGGGTAGGGCACGCACCCCACCCTCGTGAATGACTCGTGACACTTCTGGCCCAACTCTTTTGCTTCGGGGGCTTCTTCTGGTCCACAAGAAATCTCCGTAATTTGGCAGGTCAATTGGACTCCGTTTGGTATTCCTTTTCTATAAAACTCAAAAACAAGGAAAAATAGAAACTGGCACTAGGATCGAGGTTAATAGGTTAGTCCTAAAAATCATATAAAATAGAATATAAATGCATATAAAACATCCAAGATGGATAATATAATAGCATGGAACAATAAACAATTATAGATACGTTGGAGACGTATCAGCAGTGACTACGCGCGTATGGGGGTGCAAGTGGTCTAACCTTCTAACCTCGCGAACCGAACCCCTTCTACGGTTGCCATGGGCCTCCTTTTATAGATCAAGGGGTCACCACAGTGGCATTTTAGTCATTAGACATTGATATGATAGCAAATAGTGCTATAATACCTAACTCTACATGCTGGCAGTGCGCATTTAATGCACCGCTTAGTGTCACGTCGTCGGTTGCCCGATAGGGCTTGCCGGGCTATCTTTGCCAGCTCCACGCCTGCTCGCTTGACACGTCATCGGACGGGTGTCATCTGTAGGCTTCCTTGGTAGGAAGTGGCTGCCATGTGGCAAACGGCTGCCACTCAATCACTCTATGGCTTGACACCGCACTGATCAACGATGTGGGTCATGGAGGAGTAGTCGGTGAGGTAATTTGGCCTCCGTGAGTCTCGGCAAGCCCTGCCGAGATCCCTTGGTCATCTCCTTCTAGGGGTGGCCTCGCCCCTTGCCGGTCTCACCTGCCCGGCAAGGGAGGCTTCTCTCTCGATAATATCTGGCTCCTCTGACTTGGCCTTGGATCCTTTCGATCTTCTTGTTGATTCTTCAAGCCACTTGGTATCTGGCTCTTTTTGATCTGATCTTGGTTCGTCCACGCACGAGTAAGGGAAAAACATGTACCCCTGTGTATTTTCCCCGACAAAAATCCATATGGCTTTCCCATGGATCCACCATCAGGGATTCCAGCCAGCAAATTTTTGCTATCCTTGGAGAAAAATCTTCTAATCAGCAACCAAGAACAACATCAACTACTGGAAATTAAAGGCAATTTACCACATAGAACAAAGTGATAATGGGGTGGGGGTGGGGGGCGGTAGGTCTGGGGCAGGTAGGTGGAGAAATACCTTCTAATCCACCCAGCGCCTTCAGATCTAGCTTGACCGCAGACTCGCCGAACTCTACTGGAGCATTTTCTCTGCATCCCTCACCATATGGGTCGCATCGTGAGCAGTCACCGATGAATCTCGCACTCCGCCACCCACCCATCCTTCGACCTTGGTACCTTCATCATTAATGGCAGCGTGTGATGACGAGCCCGACCAGAATATTGTCAAGCTACAAAGATTGAGAGCACACCACTTATTGTAGCCTCGCAGAGACGAACAGGGGCGATGAACATGGCGGCCGACCTGAACGTAGGATCCCGAAGGAAATCTCCGGCAACGCAAGTGGCCAGCGCCATCGAAACAATCGCCTTGGCCTCCATCCGCCTCCGCCGGGGATCTAACCTTTTGACCTCGCCGCCCTTCTCCACCTAACTTTTTCTCTTTTCCCAACTTGGTATCCGGTCAGAGCCAGTTTCGAGGCGGCGGCTGAAAGTACCTTCATGCGCGTATGCGCTCGCATCTCCGTCAACCAGGAGAGGTAGTAGTACTCCCTCAGCTCCGTCGCGCCGAGCTGGGGGGGAGGTTGCCCGCTCCTTTCGCAGCGCTGCGAGCCGCTGCGCCTCGGCCGACTTCACGCCCTTCCCCTTGTCGGCTTTCGGAGCCATGGCGGAGGTGGTGGAGGAGATCGACGGTGTTGGCGGTGCTAGTGGCGATGGGGGGCGGAGCGCTGCTCTCTTTCAGCCTTGGGAAGAAGAGGGGAGCGGCGGAGATTTCTGAGACTGGAGTAGCAACCGGCGAGATGGGCGAACTGCCCCTGTTTCCCCTACTTATAACGGGGGAGGGGGCGGACGTTCCGCTTTTCCAAATAAAGAAACCACCCACGATCTCTCCCATGACGCCGCATTCAACGCGTGCCATTAGGGGAGGGCGCGGTGGATACGGAGAAAGATACGGCGTAACCTAGGCCGCGCGTGCCCGTGCCCTGTTTTGGGCCTGGCCCAACAGCGCTCGGCACCGTGTGTGGACCAGGCCCGGGGGCTCCTGTCGGTGTGCTAGAGTAGGGGTACCCTAGTATCCCGAACTTGTGCACGGGCAGTCGCAGCACCCCGCGGCAAGGCTTGGCGGGTGACCGCCAAGATCCTCCGTGGCTCCTTAGGAGACAAGACCCCGGCAAGAGGAGCTTGCCGGGAAGCCATTCAAGAACAAAGTATTCAAGCCCAGGAGACAAGGCCCCGGCAAGAGGAGCTTGCCCGGAAGGCCGATCAAGGCATCTCAAGGAACTTGCCGCGACGCGCCACGCATCCCGGCAAGGCCCGGTGAGCAACAAGCTTCCGGGCACGAAAAGACAACGGCCGCAGCAAGGCGCTTGCCGCGGCAGGCTACCGCTCTGTACCCACGCTCCAGCACATCCACCAACGTGTCGCCCTGGGGCCTTTCCAGCCGCGCGTGGCGAGAGGCTGTGCAGCCAGCGGTGCGCGGTGGCAAGCAGCGCTGACAAGATTGCCATCGTGGCAAGCGGTGGCGTCCCTGACGGTCCCTTTCTGCACTGTTTGGGCGACACAGGCGGGCATTTATTGCCTTTGTCCCCTGCCGTCAGGGTTAGGTATGATACACTGTACATGGTAGTTGTACCTACCGCTAGTCCTTTTCCTTTTTTACCCTTGTCTACGTTGCCACCTGTCGGTGACCCCTTGAGCATATAAAAGGAGGCCCATGCGCAACGTAGAGGGGGTTCGACGGGTTCGAAGCTAGAGACACTCTCACGCTCGGTCTGGTAGCTCTCAGCGCTCCCGAGCAAGAACTCAATATACACATACATGCAGCAGTAGGAGTATTATCTCTCCGGAGAGCTCCGAAGCTGGGTAAACTGCTCGTGTGCTTCGCCTCGATCTGCTCTTCGTGAAAGTTTTATTAGCCCTCGAAGCAAAGTACTACTCGCATGCCCCTAGGGGGAGGTTGGTAGGAGTTAACCAGCGCGTTCCCTCGATTCAACCAACACAGAAGGATTTCAATCAAGGATAAATTATGCTCTGACCTCGCTGTTAATGTTTTTTTTGAATATTTACTATGAGGCAAAGCCCCACAGCCCTTTATTATTAATAAAAATAACAACTGTACACCTCGCTGCTAATGTCAGCGGCCACCACTTTACATGTGTGAGGATTTACTTGCGTAAAGACTTACTTCCTTTAACAATATTATTAATACTCAACTTTAGTTCTTTTACTAACATGCCCCCATATTACCACCTCAATATCGCAAGACTATTGCAAGGAATCAAACATATCATACTCAGTGATCTCCAAGTTTTATATAGGATTTTATAACTAACCATGTGAATGACCAATTCCTGTTAACTCTCTAAATAGATATAAGTGAAGAATGAGAGTTTAATTCTTTCTACAGAAGGATTGCCCAAGCTCTAACAAATATAAGCAAAAGAGCATTCTGCAAATAACGGTTTCTATGTAGAGAAACAAGCATCCAACTTCAAAAGATATAAGTGAAGTGCATAGAGCATTCTATAAATCAACCAAGGACTATCTCATACCAGCATGGTGCATAAAATAAAAGGTAAAAATAAAAACAAAAGACGCTCCAAGAATTTGCGCATATCATGTGAAGAATAAATATATAGCTCCAAGTAAAATTACCGATGATTATTAGAAGAAAGCGGGGATGCCTTCCGGGGCATCCCCAAGCTTAGTTGCTTGGGATTCCTTGAATATTACCTTGAGGTGCCTTGGGCATCCCCAAGCTTAGGTCCTTGCCATTCCTTATTCCTTCATCCATCGTGATCTCGCCCAAAACTTCAAAACTTCAATCACACAAAACTTAACAAAACCCTTGTGAGACCCGTCAGTATAATAAAGCAAATCACTACTTTAAATATTGTTGCAAACTCATTCATATTTTATTTTTGCATTATAACTACCGTATCCTAACTTCTCCATGTCTTATACAAACGATAAAATCCATAGTTCCATCAAAACATGCAAAACAATGCATCAAAAACAGAATCTGTAAAAAATAGGACGGTCTGTAGCAATATGAACATTGAACATACTTCAGTAACACCACAAATTCTGAAAAATTAGGACAAATTAAACAATTTGCATAGCAATACTGTGTAAAAATTTCAGAAACTTTTGACATTCTTGTAGAAAATGTAAATTCACGCACCACAGCCAAAGTTTCTGTTTTGCACTGAACATACCAAACAAGCAATCTAATCATCCTAAAGGCAAATCTTGGCACATTATTTTTCTAATATAATGGATTTGTTCAAGGTATTTTTTTTGAAAAGTTTATGTAATTCAAGATTTGCAAAGTTTCCATGGCCATGAACAAAGTTCAAGGAGCTCCCCCAGTTCAACGCTGCTCGTCTTTCTCACTTTCACTTTTCTTTTTGAAAAAGTTTTAGGTTCCCCCCTATATTTTTTGTTTTAAAACTTTCTAAAAGCACAAAACATAATAAAATGACTCTCTAAAACTTCCAGGTTGTCTCCCTGGCAGCGCTTTCTTTAAAGCCATTAAGCTAGGCATATAGTGCTCAAGTAATGGATCCACCAGGATCCCAAGGTATATCAAAGCCAATTTTAATTATCAATGATTTATATTTTAGTATTGAGCACAATGTAATATATATATATATATAATGCGACAGAGAATTCCAACTCTCTTCCTATGCATCGGCATGTCATTAAATAACAATTCATGCACATCAAGTAAATGCCAATGCATATCATAAACAGTTTCTAGCAATTTTGACGTGTTGGAAACATAGAGATGTGGAGATGTAGTTCCTCTCTCATAATAATTGCAAGTAGAAGCAGCAAGCACATGCACATTATATTCATCGAAATCATCATGTGTAGTAGTAAAATGCTACCCATCAATATAATCCTTAATAAGCGCAAACTTCTTTGATATAGTGTAGTTGGGAGAATTCAAAAGGATAATAGGACTATCATGTGTGGGTGCAATAGCAACAATTTCTTTCATAACATAAGGAACTATAGCAAGTTCATCTCCATAAGCATCATTCATATTAGCATCATGGCCACAAGCATAGCAAGCATCAATTTCATCAAAAAGGGATATTTCAAATGAATCCAAGGGATCATAGCAATCATCACAACATTCATCCTTCGATAAGCACGAAGGAAAATTAAACAATGGTTTGGTTGAAGAGTTACTCTCATTAGAAGGTGGGCACGGGTAGCTAATCCTCTCTTCCTCCTTTTGTTCTTCGCTCTCCTCATCGTCTTTTCATCCAATGAGCTCATAGTTTCAGCAATTTCTTCTTCCATAGATTCCTGCAAAATATTAGCTCTTCTTGGACAGTGGAGACGTTCTCAATAAACACATTAATATCAGCATTACATTCATAATTCTCATAGCAATATTTAAGTATAGCATAATTTCCAGGTCTGTAAACAACATCATCATAATTTTCACACTATTCAAACAAAGATTCAATTTCATAAGCACCCTTAAAAGCAACGAATTCTTCTATTTGTTCCACATCATAGTAATCATATATAACATTAGCATAAGAAGCCAAGGTTTGATTATCATTAAATTCACATGAAAAGTGAAGGTGTGGAGCCTTCATCCTAGAGCAACAAGTATAATCATATCTCAAGCATAAATTCCAAGCATACCATCGCAGCATTTCAATTTGATCCCATAAGAGTTTCCCTTTTTGAGTCAAGTGATAATCCCTACAATATTCACATTGATCCAACGTGTCTCCCATTATCGAGTTGAATGGGGTTTTCTTAGGATTATCAAAGTAGTGTTTAATATTTTTCACATAACGAGCATCGAGGGTTTTAGGAGGTTCCCCATCTGCATGAGTAGCAAGTACACCTAATTTTTTTGGTATTTCGTGTTCCATATCCAGAAGTAAAGATATAAAACAACTTAGAACAGAAAACAAAATCTACTTAGTGATAAAGCAAACAAGCATACATGAGAATATTCACCCCACGCTATTGCTCCCTGGCAACGGCGCCAGAAAAAGGTCTTGATAACCCACAAGTATAGGGGGTCAATTGTAGCCCTTCTCGATAAGTAAGAGTGTCAAACCCAACGAGGAGCTAAAGGTAGAACAAATATTCCCTCAAGTTCTACCGACCACCGATACAACTCTAGGCACACTTTATGTTTGCTTTACCTAGAACAAGTATGAAACTAGAAGTACTTTGTAGGTGTAAAGGGATAGGTATGCAAGATAATAAAGAACACGCAAATAAAAGCTAGGGGCTGTTTAGATAAAGAAACAATTAAGTTGGTTTTAGTAGAGAGCTTTTTTCGCAAGAAAGTTATTTGTCCCTAGGCAATCGATAACTAGACCGGTAATCATTATTGCAATTTTATATGAGGGGGAGGCATAAGCTAACATAGTTTCTCTACTTGGATCATATGCACTTATGATTGGAACTCTAGCAAGTATCCGCAACTACTGAAGATCATTAAGGTAAAACCCAACCATAGCATTATAAGGCATCAAGTCCTCTTTACTCCCATACGCAACAACCCCCTTACTCAGGTTTAAGCTTCTGTCACTCTAGCAACCCACCATAAGCGAATCATGAAAATATTGCAACACCCTATAGCGGAGATCCCTCACGCTTGCGCAACATAGAGAGCACCATAGGATAGCACCAATAATAAAACATACCACTCAAACCAATCACGATCGTCAATCAACCCATAGGACAAAACGGATCTACTAAAACACCATAGGATAGCCACATATCATTGGATAATGATATATAGTGTTGAGCACCATGTTTAAGTAGGGATTACAGCGGGGAGAAGAGGTGTTACACCGCTGCATAGAGGGGGAGAGAGTTGGTGATGACGGTGGAGAAGTTGTTGGTGTAGATTGTCGTCATGATGATGGCCCCGGCGGCATTCCGGCACCACTTGGAGAGAGGGGGAGAGAGCCCCACTTGTTCTTCTTATTCCTTGACCTCCCCCTAGATGGGAGGAGGGTTTCCCCTCTGGTCCATGGCCTCCATGGTGGTGGACGGGCGAGAGCCCCTCTGAGATTGGATCTATCTCTCTATTTCTCTTCTATTTCTCGTTCCTATTTTCTGGCCTTTCACCATTTCTTAAATATCTGGAGATCCGTAACTTCGATTGGGCTGAAATTTTAACACAATTTTTATCCGGATATAAGCTTCCTTGCGGCTGAAGGACACCTCCAAGCGACCTTCGGGGTGGCCACAAGCCTGCCAGGCATGCCCTCGGTAGGGGGCGCGCACCTAGTGCTTGTGGGCCCCTGAGGCATCGTCTCACGTTGATTCCACTTCCCAAAAATCACATATATTCCAAAACATTTCTCCGTAAATTTTTATCGTGTTTGGACTTCGTTTGTGTCAGTGCAGCAAACACTCATGTTTGCTACCCGAACCCATGCACAGGCATGCTGGCGACCATACGTCCAGTACCAGTGCATGGCACAAAACTAGGACAGAGAAATCGCTCTTCGTGAGATCAAGGAGAGCATTAAGATAAACAGGTGAGCAAAGGATATCACCTAAAGGAGGCCTCCCTTGCCGGGCAGGAGAGCCCGGTGACCGCCCCTGGAGACCAATTCTCCCCAGGAAGGCTTGCCGAGGCTGCCAAGATCAGATCCTGCTAGGCTCCCTGTCGGCAGGCCTTCTCCAAGACACCACCGCTCCACCTCATCGCATCCAAGTCAATAATCAGTGCGGTGTCAAGCTATCAAGCAACTAGGTAGATTCTATCAAGCACGTGGCAGCATGGCGAGGAAGAGATTAGCTTTATTGACATCTGTCCAGGAGGCGTGTCATGCTAATAAGGAAGAGATGGATAAGCGGCGGGCAGGCTTACCTGGCTTCAACCTCAACACGACACCTAGAAGTGCATTTAATGCACTTTGTCCTAACTACCAGAGTTAGGTATGATAGCACTGTTAGCTATCTAATCACACTCAAATGACTGTTTTTCCACTGTGGTCGCCCCTTTGGCTATAAAAGGAGGCCCGAGGCAACCTAGCAAAGGGTTCGACTTTTAGATCCCCCAACACTTGTACACACACGCTGCTCCCCCCGAGGCACCATTGTCGGCCTAGAGCATGTCATGTCTTTGTTTTCCTCCAGATCACTCCACTATAGTAGGAGTAGGGTTTTACGCTGCAAAGCGGCCCAAACTTGGGTAAAAGAGAGCTATCCATTGCCATGTTGTCCCGTGCTCCTTCTACTCTTTGTGCAATGTGACCGTCCCCTTGCCGAACCACAAAGGGGCATCTCTTCCCCATAGGTGATCGTGCTTGCATGCTGACATCTTTGGCGCTCCAGGTAGGGGGTGTCGCTTGTGTGAACCTGAAGTAGTAGCTGGTGCGTCGATCTTCATCATCCTTCTACATCGTCCATGGATCCCAATAAGAGGAGTGGTGTGGTGACACATCCTTCCACCTCAAAGGCTTCGTCACCAGCCGCTGCGGGTGCTGGATGTGGCAGTGGGTGGCGTAGACGCCATAGGCGGTGCTGCTGACACTATCATTTCAACTAGAGCAGGGGCCGGAGCCGTAGGAGCGGCCTAGCCCCTTCAACATGTTGTTGATCATGCTTCTGTTGGTGCGTGTCATGGAGACGTCTAGCCTCCTCCTTCTTGCCCCACCAACGAGCTCAGCCAACACGACGTCGTCACTTGCTTCGGTGCGAGCCAAGACCCGCTGGTTGCACCATCTAGAGTGGCGGAGACAGGACCCGCACCTCGGCCCGAGCTGGGCGAGCGTGACGACCTAGAACAACCGCGTCCGCACGGGGAGGGCCCGGCTGATACGTCTCTGACATATCTATAATTTTTGATGTATTCATGCCATGTTTATATTATTTTTACATGCTTTTGGTATGATTTGGTTAGAACTAACTCGGACTGACGTTGTTTTTAGCAGAACTACCATGGTGTTGTTTTTGTGCACAAACAAAAGTTCTCGGAATGCGCTCAAAATCAACGGAGATTTTTTCTGGAAAATATAAAAAATACTAGAACAAAAAGTTATCGGAGAGGAGTCCCATGGGGCCCACGAGGGTGGAGCCCCCCCCCCCAGGGCGTGCCCATGTGCCTCGTGGACACCCTGTGGGTCCTCCTGACTTGTTCTCGACGCCAAACCCTCCTATAAATACAGAAACCCCTGAAAGATAACCTAGATCGGGAGTTCCGCCACCGCAAGCCTCTGTAGCCACCAAAAACCAATCGGGACCCTGTTCCAGCACCTTGCCGGAGGGGGAAATCATCACCGGTGGCTATCTTCATCATCCTGGCGCTCCCCATGACGAGGAGGGAGTAGTTCATCCTCGGGGCTGAGGGTATGTACCAGTAGCTATGTGTTTGATCTCTCTCTCTCTCTCTCGTGTTCTTGATTTGGCACAATCTTGATGTACCGCGAGCTTTGGTATTATAGTTGGATCTTATGATGTTTCTCCCCCTCTACTCTCTTGTAATGGATTGAGTTTTCCCTTTGAAGTTATCTTATCGGATTGAGTCTTTAAGGATTTGAGAACACATGATGTATGTCTTGCATGTGCTTAGCTGTGGTAACAATGGGATATCACATGATCTACTTGATGTATGTTTTGGTGATCAACTTGCGGGTTCAGTGACCTTGTGAACTTATGCATAGGGGTTGGCACACATTTTCATCTTGACTCTTAGGTAGAAAATTTGGGGCACTCTTTGAAGTTCTTTGTGTTGGTTGAATAGATGAATCTGAGATTGTGTGATGCATATCGTATAATCATATCCACGGATACTTGTGGAGACATTGGAGTATCTAAGTGACACTAGGGTTTTGGTTGATGTGTGTCTTAAGGTGTTATTTTATTACAAACTCTAGGGTTGTTTGTGACACTTATAGGAATAGCCCAATGGATTGATCAGAAAGAATAACTTTGAGGTGGTTTCGTACCCTACAATAATCTCTTCATTTGTTCTCCGCTATTAGTGACTTTGGAGTGACTCTTTGGCGCATGTTGAGGGATTCTTATATGATCTAATTATGTTATCCTTGTTGAGAGAACTTGCACTAGTGAAAGTATGAACCCTAGGCCTTGTTTCAAAGCATTGCAATAGTGTTTACGCTCACTTTTACCACTAGTTACCTTGCTGTTTTTATATTTTCATATTACAAAAACCTATATCTGCCATCCATATTGCACTTGTATCACCATCTCTTCGCCGAACTAGTGCACCGACACAATTTACCATTGTATTGGGTGTGTTGGGGACACAAGAGACTCTTTGTTATTTGGTTGCAGGGTTGCTTGAGAGAGACCAACTTCAACCTACGCCTCCCACGGATTTATAAACCGTAGGTCATCCACTTGAGTGAAATGTGTTACTGTCCTACAAACCTCTGCACTTGTAGGCCCAACAACGTCTACAAGAAGGTCAAAGTTGATCTCCTTTGGCTAAAATTCAGAGTGGACAAAGCTCATTGGGACTACATTACTTTATTTGCCTTAGCTTTGTAATCTTACCCTCTCCACTGAACTTTCAGTCAATCAGCACTTGTATAAGTTTCCACTAGCTGACTCTTATCACTTCCCCCTTGAGGGCTCTCCCTCAAGAGCATGTATATTCTATGTAACTAAACTTTGGTTCTAATATATAACAGTAGGAGCCTCTCCTGCTGTTTTCAAGGTCAAAAAACCGTCTACAAGAAGGTTGTGTAGTAGACATCAAGCGCTTTTCGACGCCGTTGCCGGGGAGGCTAGGTAAGCGGCACTAATACCCCATCAACTAAGCTCTTTTCTAGCGCCGTTGCCGGGGAGGTTAGTGCTTGAAGGTATATCTTTAGATCTTGCAATCGAATCTTTTTGTTTCTTGTTTTATCACTAGTTTAGTCTATAAAAGAAAACTACAAAAATATGGAATTAAGGTTGCCTCATATGCTTCATCTTTTTACTGTCTTTCGTGAAAATGATGGAAAGGAAAATTGTGCCCATGTGCTAGAAGAAGAATGCATTGAAATGTTTGGCACTAAATCTTTGAATGATGAGCATGATTGCAATGCTGTTAGTATGAATTCCTTGAATATCCATGATGCTAATGATATGCAAAGCCACAATCTTGGGGATGCTATGTTTGATGAATATGATATTTTTTGCCCCCCAAGTTGTGATGAGAAAATATATTATGATGATAGCATGCCTCCTATTTATGATAATTATATTGATGAAAGTGGGTTTGGAAGAGTGTCAACTTTAGGTAGTATTGATCCCACTATTTAGGAGGATGTTGAAACTTATGGTTATATTGATGAAAGTGGATTTTGAGAGGTCATGACTTTATTTAGTGATGAATCCACTATTTCGGAAGAGGTTCCAATTGGAAGAGTGTCAACTTTAGGTAGTATTGATCCCACTATTTAGGAGGATGTTGAATCTTATGGTTATATTGATGAAAGTGGATTTTGAGAGGTCATCACTTTATTTAGTGATGAATCCACTATTTCGGAAGAGGTTCCAATTGATTATGAGAACAAAGTTTCTATCTATGATGATTATTGTGATGACATGTATGATATAAAGAATAATTATAACCATGAAACTTGTCATCTTGATTTTAATTTTCAATTGTATTATGCCTCACATGATAGTTATTTTGTTGAGTTTGCTCCCACTACTATTCATGAGAAGGAGTTTGCTTATGTGGAGAGTAATAAAATTTATATGCATGTAGATCATGTCATGAAAATAATGCTTTATGTGATAATTATATTGTTGAATTCATTCATGATGCTACTGAAAATTATTATGAGGGAGGAATATATGCTTGTAGGAATTGCAATAGTATCAAGTTTCCTCTCTATGTACTTAAAGTTTTGAAGTTATGCTTCCTTTGCCTTCCTATGCTAGTTGATTATTGTCCCCATAAGTTGTTTGCTCACAAAATCCCTATGCATATGAAGTGGATTAGGCTTAAATGTGTTAGTCATATTCTTCATGATTCTCTCTTTATGTTTCAATTCTTATCTTTTATGTGAGCATCATTGAAATCATCATGCTTAGCTAAAAAGGCATTAAGGAAAAGCGCTTGTTGGGAGACAAACCAATATTTACCCCTACTGTTTTTATGTGTACACATGATTAAGCTAATGTAGTAATCATGTTTTATAGATTTTGTTTCAATAAAGTGCCAAGTAGAACCTTTGGGAAGACTTGGGTGAAAGTTAATCCGATCTTGCTGTAAAAACAGAAACTTTGGGCTCGCAAGAATAATTGTCATTTTTTACAGAAGAGTGGTTTTAAGTTGATTCTTTTTGAAGAATACTAATATACAAATTCATCACGTCCACCAATTTATTTCAGAATTTTTGGAGTTACAGAAGTATTCGAGAGTTACAGCTTACTACAGACTGTTCTGTTTTTGACAGATTATGTTTTCTATGTGTTGTTTGCTTATTTTGGTGAATCTATGAGTAGTATTGGAGGGTATGAACCATAGATAAGTTGGCGTATAGTAGATATTACATTAATATGAATTTATAATGAGTTCACAACAGTACCTAAGTGGTGATTTATTTTCTTATACTAAAGGAGCTTACGAGTTTTCTGTTGAGTTTTGTGTTGTGAAGTTTTCAAGTTTTGGGTAAAGATTCGATGGACTATGGAATAAGGAGTGGAAAGAGCCTAAGATTGGGGATGCCCAAGGCACCCCAAGGTAATATTCAAGGAAAATCAAGAGCCTAAGCTTGGGTATGCCCCGGATGGCATCCCCTCTTTCGTCTTCGTCTATCGATAACTTTACTTGAGGCTATATTTTTATTCACCATATGATATGTGTTTTGCTTGGTGATTTGAGTCTTTTCTTTTTATTTTATCACAATCATCCTTGCCGTACACACCTTTTGGGAGAGACACGCATGAATCGGTATTTATTAGAATACTCTATGTGCTTCACTTATATCTTTTGAGATAGACAATTTTGCTCTAGTGCTTCGCTTATACCCTTTTAGAGCACGGTGGTGGTTTTATTTTATAGAAATTATTGATCTCTCATGATTCACTTATATTATTTTGAGAGTCTTTTAGAACAGCATGGTAACTTGCTTTGGTTATAAAATTAGTCCTAATATGATGGGCATCCAAGATGGGTATAATAAAAACTTTCATATAAAGTGCATTGAATACTATGAGAAGTTTGATTCTTTATGATTGTTTTGAGATATGAAGATGGTGATATTAAAGTCATGCTAGTAGAGTAGTTGTGAATTTGAGAGATACTTGTGTTAAAGTTTGTGATTCTCGTAGCATGCACGTATGGTGAACCGTTATTTGATGAAGTTGGAGCATGATTTATTTATTGATTGCCTTCCTTATGTGTGGAGGTCGGGATCGCGCGATGGTTAACTCCTACCAACCCTTCCCCTAGGAGCATACGTGTAGTGCTTGGTTTTGATGACTCGTAGTTTTTTGCAATAAGTATGTGAGTTCTTTATGACTAATGTTGAGTCCATGGATTATACGCACCCTCACCCTTCAACAATTGCTAGCCTCTCTTGTGTCGCGCAACATTCGCCGGTACCATACACCCACCATTACCTTCCTCAAAACAGCCACCATACCTACCTATTATGGCATTTCCATAGCCATTCTAAGATATATTGCCATGCAACTTTCCACTGTTCCGTTTATTATGACACGCTTCATCATTGTCATATTGCTTTGCATGATCATGTAGTTGACATCGTATTTGTGGCAAAGCCACCGTTCATAATTCTTTCATACATGTCACTCTTGATTCATTGCACATCCCAGTACACTGCCGGAGGCATTCACATAGAGTCATATTTTGTTCTAAGTATTGAGTTTTAATTCTTGAATTGTTAGTAAATAAAAGTGTGATGATCTTCATTATTAGAGCATTGTCCCAGTGAGGAAAGGATGATGGAGACTATGATTCCCCCATAAGTCGGGATGAGACTCCGGACTAAATAAAAAAAGAGGCCATAAAAAAAGAGAAAAGCCCTAAATAAAAAAAGACAAAAAGATAGAAGGGACAATGCTACTATCCTTTTACCACACTTGTGCTTCAAAGTAGCACCATGATCTTCATGATAGAGAGTCTCCTATGTTGTCACTTTCATATACTAGTGGGAATTTTTCATTATAGAACTTGGCTTGTATATTCCAATGATGGGCTTCCTCAAAAGTGCCCTAGGTCTTCGTGAGCGAGCATGTTGGATGCACACCCACTTAGTTTCTTTTGTTGAGCTTTCATACACTTATAGCTCTAGTGCATCCGTTGCATGGCAATCCCTACTCACTCACATTGATATCTATTGATGGGCATCTCCATAGCCCATTGATACGCCTAGTTGATGTGAGACTATCTTCTCCTTTTTGTCTTCTCCACAACCACCATTCTATTCCACCTATAGTGCTATGTCCATGGCTCACGCTCATGTATTGCATGAAGATTGAAAAAAATTTAGAATACTAAAGTATGAAACAATTGCTTGGCTGAAACCGGGGTTGTGCATGATATAAATATTTTGTGTGATGAAGATAGAGCATAGCCAGACTATATGATTTTGTAGGGATAGCTTTCTTTGGCCATGTTATTTTGAGAAGACATGATTGCTTTATTAGTATGCTTGAAGTATTATAGTTTTTATGTCAATATTGAACTTTTGTTTTGAATCTTATGGATCTAAACATTCTTGACACAATAGAGAATATTACATTGGTAAAGATGTTACTAGCATTCCACATCAAAATTGTGTTTTTATCATTTACCTATTCGAGGACGAGCAGGAATTAAGCTTGGGGATGCTTGATACGTCTCCAACGCATCTATAATTTTTTATGTATTCCTGCCATGTTTATAATATTTTTACATGCTTTTGGTATGATTTTGTTAGAACTAACACGGACAGACGCTGTTTTCAGCAGAACTACCGTGGTGTTGTTTTTGTGCAGAAATAAAAGTTCTCGAAATGCGCTAAAAATCAACGGAGATTTTTTCTGGAAAATATAAAAAATACTAGAACAAAAAGTTATCGGAGAGGAGTCCCGTGGGGCCCACAAGGGTAGAGGGCGCGCCCCTGTGCCTCGTGGACACCCCATGCATCCTCCTTACTTGTTCTCAACGCCAAACCCTCCTATAAATACAGAAACCCCCGAAACATAACCTAGATCGGGAGTTCCGCCGCCACAAGCCTTTGTAGCCACCAAAAACCAATCGGGACCCTGTTCCGGCACCCTGCCGGAGGGGGAAATCATCACCGGTGTCCATCTTCATCATCCTAGCGCTCTCCATGACAAGGAGGGAGTAGTTCACCCTAGGGGCTGAGGGTATCTACCAGTAGCTATGTGTTTGATCTCTCTCTCTCTCGTGTTCTTGATTTGGCACGATCTTGATGTACCGCGAGCTTTGCTATTATAGTTGGATCTTATGATGTTTCTCCCCCTCTACTCTCTTGTAATGGATTGAGTTTTCCCTTTGAAGTTATCTTATCGGATTGAGTCTTTAAGGATTTGAGAACACTTGATGTATGTCTTTTATGTGCTTATCGGTGGTGACAATGGGATATCACGTGATCTACTTGATGTATGTTTTGGTGATCAACTTGCGGGTTCAATGATCTTGTGAACTTATGCATAGGGGTTGGCACACATTTTTGTCTTGACTCTCCGGTAGAAACTTTTGGGCACTCTTTGAAGTTCTTTGTGTTGGTTGAATAGACGAATCTGAGATTGCGCGATGCATATCGTATAATCATACCCACGGATACTTGTGGTGACATTGGAGTTTCTAGGTGACATTAGTGTTTTGGTTGATGTGTGTCCTAAGGTGTTATTTTACTACGAACTCTAGGGTTGTTCGTGACACTTATAGGAATAGCCCAATGGATTGATCGGGAAGAATAACTTTGAGGTGGTTTCGTACCCTACAATAATCTCTTCGTTTGTTCTCCGCTATTAGTGACTTTGGAGTGACTCTTTGTTGCACGTTGAGGGATGTTATATCTAATTATGTCATCCTTGTTGAGAGAACTTGCACTAGTGAAAGTATGAACCCTAGGCCTTGTTTCGAAGCATTGCAATACCATTTACGCTCACTTTTACCACTAGTTACCTTGTTGTTTTTATATTTTCAGATTACAAAAACCTATATCTACCATCCATATTGCACTTTTATCACCATCTCTTCGCCAAACTAGTGCACCTATACAATTTACCATTGTATTGGGTGTGTTGGGGACACAAGAGACTATTTGTTATTTGGTTGCAAGGTTGCTTGAGAGAGACCATCTTCAACCTACGCCTCCCACAGATTGATAAACCTTAGGTCATCCACTTGAGGGAAATTTGCTACTGTCCTACAAACCTCTGCACTTGGAGTCCCAACAACGTCTACAAGAAGAAGGTTGTGTAGTAGACATCACCGGCTGACCGAGAGCCTGGTCACCTAGAACAGCTTTGGTTGTGACAAACCCCCCTGGCGATTGGCCCAAGATGGCTTGCACCCGACAACGCTCCTTCTGGCTCATCTAGGAGTCGAGCGGTGTCGCGCTCTGCCTCCCTCGCCATGCCAGGAATGGCGGTCGAAGCAGTAGCGAGACTCAGCTGTTGCTGAATTTTCCTCCAATGGCAGACAAGATGGATGAATGGAGAGCTACCATCCAAAGTTGCCTAGGGTTTGCTGAGATCAACAAGTCGTCGTGTGTGGAGCCATCGTGGCACCCATAGGAAACACCAGCGGTCCTTGCTGGTGGCCAAGATGGGAGGAACGCACCCATGGTGCAGTCCCCTCCGTGGCAGCCTGCCCAAAGGGAGCCGCGGCAAACTCAGCAACCCTAGGACATTGATGATCATGACGAGGCATCGACGACCTCATCTCACCCGTGACTCCACCAAGATCAATGCCAAGTGTTGAAGGACAGGAGGAAGGAAGACGACCGCGTCACCATTAAGTGGCGTCGCGAGACACGCCGTCACTCAGACAGGCATAATGGAACCAATGTCGACGAACCCATGCCCAGTGTTGGCGGGTACCTACCTTACAAGGTAGGATGCCCAGCCTTCACTCACGAGTTGTGGCAAGTCCATTAGCCATCGTCTTGCACCTTCAAGCCTGACTTGCCGGAGAGGTATGATGGGAAGCTGAACCCGGCAGAGTTTTTGGGCATTTATATGATTCTCATTCAACACTACAAAAAAACCACTTCCGTGATCATATGTGTTTGTCACAGTAGGTCACATTTTCTGTCATGCATGTACATCCATGACGATTTTATGACAAAATCAAGATACTCATACATGTGTTGTCGTAGAAGTGTTCCATGACATTACCAAAATTATCACCACGAAAGTGTCCACTTCCATGACGATAAATCGCGTGTCATAGAAGTTCTTTCGTCAAGGGTAACTGACACATGGCATCCACCATAATGAGTCGTCGTTAAGCTATCGGGTTCCGGTTTGGATCCGATAACCCGTTAATAGCTGGGACCAATGAGGATTTTCCACGTGTAAAATTATCATTGGCTATAGCAACCACGTGTCAGCACTGCAAAAGGACATATGTCAACCACCCAATGGACAGGAGGCGACTATGGTAGGTCGACACATGGCAAGGCCCAGCAGCGGCCCATTTAGGTAAAAAAGGCTGGCCCAATTAAAATTAGTGGGTTGGCCCATTAACAGCCTGATTGCATACGGCCCATTCACAGTTAAGGCACATACGGATAGTGTCAAATCGGGCCGCCAACGGCCCATTCTAAACTTGTCATCATCGCGGCCCATGGTCACTTCTGGCCCATTAACAGTCTGCTAAGTATTTGGGACGAATTACGGCCAGGTGTGTTTCCACCCTGTTAAAGGTCCTGCTTCATTTGGGCCCATTTATTGGCCATTGAAACTTTCGGCCCATAAACGACCATGAATGATTTGGGTCATATTCGGCCATGTCTGACATTCGGCCTGTTAACGTCGGGCAAAATCCATGGGCCATATGTGGCCCAACGTCACATCGGGCCTATTAACGGCCCATATAAAACTGATACTAATCAAGCCCGACCGAACTTGCGACATGTTAAAGGCTCATGTAGTAGGTCGGTGCATTTATGACCCGTCTGAATTTTGGCCTGGGAACAATCCGCATTGTAAATGGGCCACCACGAGCTGAGATACATTTCAGCCTGCTAATGACCAGTGGGTTATTTGGCACAATCAGGGCCCAATCTCACTTTTGGCCTATTAAAGGCCCATGTTATTTATGGGCTCGAGATATTTACACATGTTAACAACCTATTGTTACCGAGGGCCCAAATTATGTTTAGGCCTGTTAAAGGCCCACTAGGGGTAGAGGCCTACCAAAAATATGAAAGCTTATGCTGATTTAGGCCCAGATATTTTTAGTGGGCTACATGCAAATTACGGCCCATAATCATTTTTAGCCCAATTGGAATGGGCCTGATGAATGTTGGCACGTTGGGCTCCTACGAAGCTTTCGGCCAAATACATTACTAAGATAAACCTACATTATACAATCATACTTTCTATAGACTTTGGCAGCACGATAAATGTTGTATCACAACAAGATAAATTCCAGCCATGCAACGAAAGTCCTGTTGGCATAAAGTTTACAGTCCTTGCAGATAAAAGCACCATCAGATGTATAGAAGCACAAACCATTTGACCTGAGTGCTAATGTTTTAGGCTGTAGAATCAGATGGAGCAGCATGATCTTCCCCTTTTTCCACCATTGCTCTTGAACAACAAAGCAAATGTCTGATAGTCTGCTTTCAAAACCATTCATATCTTGACGACATTTGTCAACCACTATTATTGTTTCCGAAACGACGTCCATTAGGTATTGGACTTGTGTCTGGAGCACAGGTGTATCACTCTGTCTAGCTGGAAGATTTTGTTCATTAGACGATTTGGATGAGGTTACCTTGACAACCAATCCAGAATTATGCAGGAAGGTGCTTTTTGCACTGTTAGTGGAGAGATACTGACGCACTGCAGCAAGAGGTGACATTGTGCCTGTGGTAGCCTCGTCACCTTCAGGTGGTTGTGGCTATTCAATCATTTATTCCATAGCTGGTTGAAAGTTTGAACGTGTAGGTTAGTGTAACAGATAACTTACTAATGAGACAAAACAAACAAAGTAGGTTTCATGTTTATACATAATTTATTTTGGTGAACTACTGTAATCCATTAGCATGTATTGTAGTGCCAACTACATAATAAAATCACTTTTGAAACATATGTCCATGTAGCATGCCTACTGTATTGTCATTTTCCTCACATTCGTTGACATATAAGGATAAAGAGACAGGGTTTAAAGAAGGATGAACATACTATGACATCATTCATATCATGGGCAAATCGATATAAAACAAACAGGCTATTGTATCATTGTGTGGGCACGTGAACATCACAACTAGATTACAGATCAAGACCAAAAGAATATCCTTCATCTCTTTTAAACCGTGTAAGGTGAAATGATACGTTAAGACAACTGTGTATAAAAGTAAACACAGTAACTGACATTGGCTGCAAACCAAGCAGTTAAATGAACACGCCACAGTAACAAGCAGTTCAAAGGCAGGAGGAGTAAGGACTTACAACAGCGGCTTGAACCGGTGTGCTCATGCCCTTCATCTTGCTGGTGTGGAAATCCTTGAAGATTTGCACTGCATTCGGTTCAGGTTCTTTTTGGTCTGCACAGGCTTTCCTCTGTATTTGGAACAAGTCAATATAGATATGATAATATGGCATAGAAAAAAGAAGGAAGTATCAGCTATTTACAAGAGCCTCGCAGTGTGCAATATAGCTACAAGATCCTGTTGTCTTTTGGAATTTCACTTTAGAACGGTTGGTCTTGTTCTTCAAACAGTTAGCCTAGAAGAAGATACACTTGTAAGGCACATACGTAAATACAAGTTAAATATGTGATCTGATCAAATACATATACCCTACCTGATACTTTGGATCAGACCAGTGTTTAACAAGGGTTGTCCAGTCTTCATTTGTAATGTATTCCACTGGAGATGTTTGGGCAATTTCATTGTTAGCCTTGCCTTCAAAGTGAGTATTTCTAAGGTGATACCGATACTGTCGCAGAGCAGACTAAAAAAATGAGTGCATGCTTATTTAGTTGCATCATCTTTCGGATCCAACTTGAACCTCATCTGTTAAAAAAAGAATCTGAGTCTTATTAGGAGGAAGCTAGAAAGTATGGGCCAGAGCAAGACAATATTACAAATTTCGATGAATAATATTACTTATGGATAAATGGTCAAGGAAGGTGTTAAACTGGGTATCGTCTTTCTCATTATTGTACTGGATCCACGTTGGGAGAATACGTGCATGACACCTAATGGAAACAACTGCCTCTGATACTAACTTGGTTGACTATGTAGCATCACGTGGCCTTTGTAAACCTGCCTCAAAATGGATCTCCATTCTTCCTCCTTTAGATTTTGTTAATTTTTCAAGCATTATCCCTGATGTATGGTTCCGCTTGCACCGTAGTGCTAGTTCAACAATGAATATGGAAAGTGTTAGTGCACACCAAACTGTGAGAGTACATATAAAGGAGCATGCAACTGCAACTTGACTCGTTCACGTACCATCTTGGTGTTGATTCTCATGAGGTTCCTCTGATCTTGCCAAGTCATGTTGTGTCAGCAGTGCTTCAGAAGTAGTGTTAGGTGTGAAGGCAGCTTGGGAACTGGCCAAATGCGGAGCAAATGAACGAGTAACTTGTTGAGATGTTGGTACAGTTGAAGCGGATGCTGCAGCTGGTGGAGCAGGTGATACTGTGTTTGTAAATTTAGCCGGTGGACTTGGACCTTCTACTACACTGTAAGTACTAGCAGAATCTCGAGGGCAGATACTTTTTCGTTGCACCCGACGAGTAACACCATTCCCTACTATATTCTTTTCCTTGCTCTTTTTTGAATTTGCCATGTCAAGCCGTACCCACAACACAGAAGAATAAAATCGCTCTTCAGAACTCATTGGTGCATGATACAGATAAGCAATACTTTGATGTAAGACAATCGTATGAGGATGGAATATGTAAGAAAAATAGGACGGCATGGCATATTCACAGCTACGATGTGTAAACTAAGCAGAAGGATTTTCAAGAAAATAGAAGTAATGCAAGCTAGACACCATATGAAAGATGCAACCAATATCACTCTGCTGAGTTAAAACTGTCTTGTCATAAGTGGCATTTCGAAAAATTAGAAGCAATAACCTAGAAATCAATGCAAGATGCAACCACTATCAAACTGCCATGTTAAAAGCATCCAATCATGAGTGACTAATGTGCGATACACAATAGCAGTACTTTGATGTAAGAACATGGTATGATAGATAGATGCAGTGTATTCTAGACACAGAAAGACATGTCATATGCACATGTATAATGTATAAACTGAGCAGGTGCAATTTAATCAAAATAGAAGAAATACAGGCTAGGCAACATATCCAACATGAAACCAATTATCACACTGTCAACTTAGAGCAAGCACCTGTGATGGTGGAGTACGGGAGATGAACTCATCATGTAGACTTGGGACTTCAACTGCATTAGCAGTAGCTGAGGGAGTCCTAGACTAAGGGGTCCTCGGGCGTCCGGGCTATGTGATGTGGGCCGGACTGATGGGCCATGAAGATACAAGATAGAAGAACCTTCCCCGTGTCCGGATGGGACTCTCCTTTGCATGGATGGCAAGCTTGGCGTTAGGATCATATACTTTCCTTCCTCTGTAACCGACTCTGTACAACCCTAGATCCCTTCGGTGTCCATATAAACCGGAGGGTTTAGTCTATAGGGAGGATCACAATCGTACATGCCAGACATCTAGGGTTTAGCCATTACGATCTCGAGGTAGATCTGTAACCCCTATATTCATCAAAGTCAATCAAGCAGGAAGTAGGGTATTACCTCCATTAAGAGGGCCCGAACCTGGGTAAACATCGTGTCCCCTGCCTCCTTGTTACCTTCGATCCTTAGACGCACAGTTCGGGACCCCCTACCCGAGATCTGCCGGTTTTGACATCGACATTGGTGCTTTCATTGAGAGTTCCATTGTGTCGTCACTGCTACGTCTCGAGCTTGCGTTGGTTTTCCCCGAAGAGGAGAGGATGATGCAGCACAGTAGCGTAAGTATTTCCCTCAGTTTTTGAGAACCAGGTATCAATCCAGTAGGAGGTCACGCGCAAGTCCCTCGTACCTGCATAACACGATAGCAACTCGCAACCAACGCTTAGGGGTTGTCAATCCCTTCACGGTCACTTACGAGAGTGAGATCTGATAGAGATAATATTTTTGGTATTTTTGATAGATAGATGCAAAGTAAAAAGTAAAGGCAAAGTAAAAAACAAAGCAAGTAAATAAAGTGATATAGATTGATATGATGAGAATAGACCCGGGGGCCATAGGTTTCACTAATGGCTTCTCTCAAGAGCATAAGTATTCTATGGTGGGTGAACAAATTACTGTTGAGCAATTGACAGAATTGAGCATAGTTATGAGTATATCTAGGCAATGATCATGTATATAGGCATCACGTCCGTGACAAGTAGATCAAAACGATTCTCCATCTACTACTATTACTCCACTCATCGACCGCTATCCAGCATGCATCTAGAGTATTATGTTAAAAACAAAGTAAAGCTTTAAGCAAGATGACATGATGTAGAGGGATAAATTCATGCAATATGATAAATACCCCATCTTGTTATCCTCGATGGCAACAATACAATACGTGCCTTGCAACTCTTTTGTCACTAAGTAAGGACACCGCAAGATTGAACCCAAAGCCATGCACTTCTCCCATTGCAAGAACTACCAATCTAGTTGGCCAAACCAAATGGATAATTCGAAGACACTTGCAAAGATAACTCAATCATACATAAAAGAATTCAGAGAAGAATCAAATATTTTCCATAGATAATATTGGATCATAAACCCACAATTCATCGATCTCAACAAACACACCGCAAAAAGAAGATTACATCGAATAGATCTCCACAAGAGAGGGGGAGAACATTGTATTGAGATCCAAAAAGAGAGAAGAAGCCATCTAGCTACTAGCTATGGACCCGAAGGTCTGAAGTAAACTACTCACACTTCATCGGAGGGGCTATGGTGATGATGTAGAAGCCCTCCATGGTGGATGCGCCCTCCGGCGGAGCTCCGGAACAGGCCCCAAGATGGGATCTCGTGGATCCAGAAGGTTGCGGCGGTGGAATTAGGTTTTTGGCTCCTGTTCTGATCATACTGGGATACGTAGGTATATATAGGAGGAAGGAATACGTCGGTGGAGCTCCGAGGGGCCCACGAGGTAGGGGGGCGCACCCACGGGGGAGGGGCGCGCCCTCCACCCTCGTGACCGCCTTGTGGCTTTCTTGACGGAGGGTCCAAGTCTCCTGGATCTTATCTGATGAGAAAATCACGTTCCCGAAGGTTTCATTCCGTTTGGACTCCGTTTGATATTCTGTTTCTTCGAAATACTGAAAAAGGCAAAAAACAGCAATTCTGGGTTGGGCCTCCGGTTAATAGGTTAGTCCCAAAAATAATATAAAAGTGGAAAATAAAGCCCATTATAGTCCAAAACAGTAGATAAAGTAGCATGGAGAAATCAAAAATTATAGATACGTTGGAGACGTATCAGACATCCCCAAGCTTAATTCCTGCTCGTCCTCGGGTAGGTAAATGATAAAAAGAGAATTTTTGATGCGGAGTGATACTTTGGCATAATTTCAATGTAAATCTTCTTAATCATGGTATGAATATTCAGATCCAAAAGATTCAAGACAAAAGTTCATATTGACACAAAAATAATAATACTTCAAGCATACTAATCAAAGCAATCATGTCTTCTCAAAATAACATGGCAAAAGAAAGTTCATCCCTACAAAATCATATAGTTAGGCTATGCTTCATTTTCGTCACACAAAGATGTTCCCAACTTCTATACCCCCGATGACAAGCCAAGCAATTGTTTCATACTTAAATAATCTCAAACTTTTTCAACCTTCACGCAATACATGAGCGTGAGCCATGGATATAACACTATGGGTGGAATAGAATATGATGATGAGGATTGTGTGGAGAAGACAAGAAAGGAGAAAGTCTTACATCAATGAGGCTAATCAATGAGCTATGGAGATGCCCATCAATCGATGTTAATGCAAGGAGTAGGTATTGCCATGCAACGGATGCACTAGAGCTATGAATGCTCAACAAAAGAAAACTAGTGGGTGTGCATCCAACTTGCTTGCTCATGAAGACCTAGGGCATTTGAGGAAGCCCATCGTAGGAATATACAAGCCAAGTTCTATAATGAAAAATTCCCACTAGTATGAACAGGACAACTTATGAGACTCACTATATGAAAAACATGGTGCTACTTTGAAGCACAATATATGAGGCTCACTACATGAGGAACAAGGTGCTACTTTGAAGCACAAGTGTGGAAAAAAAAGATAGTAGCATTGCCCTTTTTATTTATTTTCTTTTTTTGGGGCCTTCCTTTTTTTTGGCCTTTCTCTCTTTTTTGGGCCTTTCTTTTTTTGGCCTTTTTTTTATTTGGGCAATGCTCTAATGATGATCATCACACTTTTATTACAACATATGAATTACAACTCGATACTAGAACAAGATATGACTCTATATGAATGCCTCCGGCGGTGTACCGGGATGGTGCAATGAATCAAGAGTGACATGTATGAAAATAATGCATGGTGGCTTTGCCACAAATACGATGTCAACTACAAGATCATGCAATGGCAATATTACAAAAGTAAAGTATGTCATGATGATGATGGTGGAAGTTGCATGGCAATATATCTCGGAATGGCTATGGAAATGCCATGATAGGTAGGTATGGTGGCTATTTTGAGGAAGATAAAAGGAGGTTTATGTGTGATAGAGCGTATCGTATCACGGGGTTTGGATGCACCGGCGAAGTTTGCGCCAACTCTCAAGGTGAGAAAGGGCAATGCACGGTACCGAAGAGGCTAGCAAAGGCAGAAAGATGAGAGTGCGTATAATCCATGGACTCAACATTAGTCAAAAGAACTCATATACTTATTGCAAAAATTTAGAAGTCATGAAAAATTCAAATACTATGCTCATGCTCCTAGGGGGGTAGATTGGTAGGAAAAGACCATCGCTCGTCCCCGACCGCCACTCATAAGGATGCACAAGCCAGGTACACTTCATGTTTCAAATTTGTTACACAACTTTAACCATACGTGCATGCTATGGGATTGGCTAACTTCAACACAAGTATTTCTCAAATCCATAATCACCCAACTAGCACGACTTTGATATTATCACCTCCATATCTCAAAACAATTATCAAGCATCAAACTTATCTTAGTATTCAACGCACTCAAAAGAAAGTTTCACATATCTTGAATACCAAGTATATTAACATTAAGCAAATTACCATGCTATTAAAGACTCTCAAAATAATCTAAGTGAAGCTTGAGAGATCAAGTTTCTTTAAAAAAATCCACCACCGTGCTCAAAAAGATCTAAGTGAAGCACTAGAGCAAAAATTATCACGCTCAAAAGATATAAGTGAAGCACTATGAGCAAAACTATCAAGCTCAAAAGATATAAGTGAAGAACATAGAGTATTCTAACAAATTCCAATTCATGTATGGCTCTCTCAAAAGATGTGTACATCAAAGATGATTGTGGTAAACTAACAAGCAAAGACACAAATAATACAAGACGCTCCAAGCAAAACACATATCATGTTGGTGAATAAAAATATCGCTCCAAGTAAATTACCGATGGAAGTGGACGAAAGAGCGGATGCCTTCCGGGGAATCCCCAAGCTTTGACTTTTTGGTGTCCTTGGATTATCTTGGGGGTGCCATGGGCATCCCCAATCTTAGGCTCTTTCCACTCCTTGTTCCACAATCCATCAAAAGAATTCACCCAAAACTTGAAAACTTCACAACACAAAACTCAACAGAAATCTTGTGAGCTCCGTTAGAGAAAGAAAACAAAAGACTATTTCAAGTTACTGTAATGAACTCATTCTTTATTTATATTGGTGTTAAACCTACTTTATTCCAACTTCTCTATGGTTTATAAACTAATTTACTAGCCGTAGATTCATCAAAATAAGCAAACAACACACGAAAAACAGAATCTGTCAAAAACAGAACAGTCTGTAGTAATCTGTAACTAACGCAAACTTCTGGAACTCTAAAACTTCTACCAAAATAGGAAGTCCTGGAAATTTTTTTTATTGATCAGCAGAAAAAAGAATCAGCGCAAAATCACTCTCCAGTAAAAAATGGCAGCTAATCGCGTGAGCGCTAAAGTTTCTGTTTTTCAGCAGAATCAAATCAATTATCATCGTAGGTTATCCTATAGGTCCTACTTGGCACAAACACTAATTAAAACATAAGACCACATCCAAACAGAAGGTAGATGGATTATTTATTCCTAATCATAAGCAAAAACAAAAAACACAAAATAAAATTGGGTTGCCTCCCAACAAGCGCTATCATTTAACGCCTCTAGCTAGGTGAGGGAGTCCTGGACTAGGGGGTGTCCAGATAGCCGAACTATCATCATCGGCCGGACTCCAAGACTATGAAGATACAAGATTGAAGACTTCGTCCCGTGTCCGGATGGGACTTTCCTTGGCGTGGAAGGCAAGCTTGGCAATACGGATATGTAGATCTCCTACCATTGTAACCGACTCTATGTAACCCTAGCCCTCTCCGGTGTCTATATAAACCAGAGGGTTTTAGTCCGTAGGACACGACAACAATCATACCATAGGCTAGCTTCTAGGGTTTAGACTCCTTGATCTCGTGGTAGATCCACTCTTGTACTACCCATATCATCAATATCAATCAAGCAGGAGTAGGGTTTTACCTCCATCGAGAGGGCCCGAACCTGGGTAAAAACATCGTGTCCCTTGTCTCCTGTTACCATCCGCCTAGACGCACAGTTCCGGACCCCCTACCCGAGATCCGCCGGTTTTGACACCAACATTGGTGCTTCCATTGAGAGTTCCTCTGTGCCGTCGCATATAGGCCCGATGGCTCCTTCGATCATCAACAATGACGCGGTCCAGGGTGAGACTTTTCTCCCCGGACAGATCTTCGTATTCGGCGGCTTTGCTCTGCAGGCCAACTCCCTTGGCCATCTGGAGCAGATCGGAAGCTACGCCCCTGGCCATCAGGTTAGATTCGGAAGTTTGAACTTCACGGCTGACATCCGCGGAGACTTGATCTTCGACGGATTCGAGCCACAGCCGAGCGCGCCGCACTGTCTCGATGGGCATGATTTAGCTCTGCTGCCGAACAGTGCCCTGGAGGCCGCACACGAGTCCGCTTCGACCCCTAATTCAGAGCTGACTGCGCAGATCGAGGATGGGTGGCTAGACACCGCCTCGGGGGCTGCTAAATCTACGGCGATGGAGCCGAATACCGACCTTGTCCCTTGTGAAGCTCGTGACCCCGAGGTGCTGGACTCCGAACCTCCTGCGCCCCTACCAATCAAATCTGATTGGGCGCCGATCATGGAGTTCACCGTTGCGGACGTCTTTCAGCACTCGCCTTTTGGCGACATCCTGAATTCATAAACTATCTCTCGTTATCAGGAGAGCCCTGGCCGGGTCACGGTCAGGACGGTTGGGATGCGGACGACGAAGAAATTCAAAGCCCACCCACCACCCACTTTGTAGCCACTGTCGACGATCTAACCGACATGCTAAACTTCGACTCCGAAGACATCGACGGTATGGACGACGATGTCGGAGACGACCAAGAACCAGCGCCTACTAGGAACTGGAAAGCCACCTCAACTCATGACGTATACATGGTGGATACACCAAAAGGAAGCGATAACGAGGAACAACGGGACGCGGCGAAGGATAATTCCCCCAAAAAACAACCAAAACGGCGACGCAAGCGCCGCCCGAAGTCCCGCCTCGATAACAACAACACCCATACTGACCCAGCCGTAGAGCAGGACGAACCAGTGGACGACGAACATGCCACCAAGCAACCATCCGAACAGGATGAATTGGACGAGCAACCAATCCCCGGCGAAAACAACAGTCCAGACGATCTCACGCCGGACACATCACCGGAGCATAAGAACCTTCACAAAAGGCTCGTCACCACTGCAAGAAGTTTGAAGAAGCAGAAGCGGAAGCTCAAAACAGCGGAAGACATACTCAGAATGAGATGGAGCAAAGTACTCAAGACCGCAGATAAATACGGCGATAGTCATCAAGCAAAGAGCTACCCGAAGCGCAAGCTGTTGCCCGAATTTGACGAGGAGGCCGTAGAGCCTCCACAGTCAAAAAACAAAGAAGCCGCCTGGCCGGACAGATGACCAGATGACAGGCTAAGAGCGGCAAGCGGCGCCGCACACAAGCCGGCACACGATCCACATAAGGATCCTCGCAAAAAGGATGGCCCGGTCAGGTCCATCTATGGGCCAAAAAAGAAGGCTCCAGGAAGCAACAAAACAAGCCGAGTGTTCGAAGATAACGGCACACCTAAATACAGGGGCGCCGCACACCCACTATGTTTCACCGATGAGGTACTGGATCATGAATTTCCAGCGGGATTCAAGCCCGTAAACATAGAGGCATACGACGGAACAACAGACCCCGTAGTCTGGATTGAGGACTACATCCTACACATACATATGGCTAGAGGAGACGATCTCCATGCCATAAAATACCTACCCCTCAAGCTCAAAGGGCCAGCTCGGCATTGGCTCAAAAGCCTCCTAGAAAATACCATTGGAAGTTGGGAAGAGCTCGAGGATGCATTTCGAGCAAATTTTCAGGGGACTTATGTCCGCCCTCCGGATGCAGACGATTTAAGTCACATAACTCAACAGCCCGGAGAGTCAGCACGCAAATTCTGAAACAGGTTCCTCACCAAAAAGAACCAAATAGTCGACTGTCCGGATGCCGAAGCCTTAGCAGCCTTTAAACATAACGTCCGAGACGAATGGCTCGCCAGACACCTCGGCCAGGAAAAACCAAGAACAATGGCCGCGCTAACAAGCCTCATGATCCGCTTTTGCGCGGGGAAGATAGCTGGCTGGCAAGATGCAGCACCAGCGACCCGAGTACATCCGAAGTCAGGGATGGAAATGGGAAATCACGACACAGAAAAGATCAGCGCCGGAATAAGGAAAATGGCCCAAATAGCACGGTGGTCAACGCCGGGTTCAAAAGCTCTTGGCCAAATAACAAAACACTGCCTCTTAAGGACAACAGTGACAACATATCCAACCTAAACAAAATCTTGGATAGGATACGTCAAATCCACAGTACCCCCGGGAAGCCTGCAAACCATACCCACAGAGATTGTTGGGTCTTCAAGCAGTCCGGCCGACTTAACGCCGAACACAAGGGGCTCGACACACCAAGCGAGGACGATGACGAACCCCACAAGCAGAGTGCCGGAAAACAAAAGAACTTCCCACAAGAAGTCAAAACAGTGAATTCACTTCAAGTGATAACAAGGAAAAATAGTGCGACACCTGCTATAGCACGCGCCGCACGATCCACCCATGCGGAGTCCCAAAATTGGATGTCAAAACCAATTACTTTCGACCATCAGGATTACTCCAGAAGTATTCGAAACGCAGGATGGACTGCTTTGATATTGGATCCTATAATCGACGGACTACAATTTACACAAGTCCTAATGGACGGCGGCAGTGATATAAACCTGCTATACCAGGACACCATCCGCAGAATGGGGATAGACCCTACCAAAATTCGCCCTAGCGGCACTTCCTTTAAAGGAGCGACACCAGGCCCTTATGCCAATAGTACGGGCTCCTTAATACTAGAAGTTGTGTTCGGTTCATCCGACAACTTCCGTCGCGAAAAGCTAATCTTCCATATCGCCCCATTTAAAAGTAGCCATCAAGCACTATTGGGACGCGAAGCTTTCGCCCGCTTTAACGCAATACCGCATTACGCGTCTCTTACACTTAAAATGCCCGGTCCACGCGGCATCATCTCATTAAAGGGCAACTTAATTGTTCCTCGACCATGGAAAAACGTGAGACTGCCTTGACAGCCACAAACTAATCTGGCATGGCTGATCGAAGCTCCTAAAACAGGTCATTTAGACCCCGGACACGGCTAGGCGAGTCCGGCATAAACAAACAAGGGGCTTCCCAGCCGCATACCCCTTCACAAGGGGTTGCACGAACGAAGAATGAGAGCCAATAAAGCTCAATTTTATTCATTTTTTAAATCATACTCTTTTACATGCATTTTTCGCACGATCTTTTTTCAAACTAAGTTCTTCTCTTTTACAGATGAACAGCGTGCTACACCCGTCCAGGATACAGCATAACGGAGACACAGGTGCAGATGTGCAGCAGGGACCCGTTACAAGGATTCTTTTCAGATTAAGACCCTACTTTTTTATTGTCTCTTGTTGCTATACATCCCCCGGTTTCTTACCATAACCAAGGAGGAGGCTGACGTTTTGGCATCAGCCGCGTCAGAAGATTTCGCGCATACCTGGACACTAGGGGCTTAGGGCATTGTTCTGCCCGTTATCCTAAAGACCGAATACCTCAGGGAGTGTTCGGCTTCTCGAGTTAGGCCTTATATGCATCAGCTCCGAATCATGTCTTTGGTCAAATGTTGGGTTTGCCCGGCTCCTGTGTTTTGCTGCCTTACGTTCCGTATCATCGGCTAACGCGGCACCAGGAGAACTACTGCGATTGTGCCCCGGTTCGGCCGGGCAAGCACCTCAGTAGAGAAAGCCGAAAACTGACTGTCATGATATAGTGAGAGACTGGTCAACCACTCGATCGACTACTGGAATGTTTAGAATTGCTCCGCTTTGACGAAGGACCGCTTCCCGGTCAGGCACACACGCGCCCTAAGTTCGGAGAGCGCGGTGCCTCTAGGGGCTATATAGTAGCTCCACCATTGAGCTCCTATGGCTAAGTGAAAGTGATAAAGCATTATAGTCCGGTTGCCTAGTTTGCTATGCTATCACCTCCTTCAAAGGACCAAGACGTTGGATTAAGTGTGAAAATGCGTTTTTTTTTTCAAACACCCCCGCACCATGTGCGTGGGGGCTGAAGCCAAAGACTGCCATCTTTCAGGTCATACATACATATACATTAACGGCCGCACAGGAGATATTTCAATACTTGAATGCACAAGTATAAAAAGCCGTCACATTATAAATATGGTTTCACAAATCATACATGTCATTTGAACATAACATTTTTCGGGCACTGCGACTCTACTAAACGAGCGCCCCACAGGACTTCCTCAAAATAGTGCTCGGCGGGTAATCGGCTTCTATCCGAATCCCGGGATGCAACATCGGTGGCATCCATCTCTGCCCAGTATGTTTTGACACGGGCGTGAGCCATCCGTGCACCCTCTATGCATGCTGACCGCTTCATCGCCTTGATATGTGGCACCGCATCAAGGAATTGCTGCACCAAACCAAAATAACTCTTTGGCTTCGGCCTTTCCAGCCACAGATGAGGCACGACGTCCTTCATGGCAAGTCCGGACATCCTATTCAGCTCAGCCCACTCAGCCAACCGATCGGTTAACGGAAGGGGACGTTCCGGACTATGGAATTGAGACCAAAAAAGCTCTTCCATCTCGTGATCCTTTTGGCTTCAGAAGTGCACGACTGCGTCCGCCGCACTCGCCGCCAAATCCAGATGAGGATCCTCCACACCCCACAGCTGGCCCAACTGAGCATACTTCTGATCCGTGAACTTCCTGCGCAGCAGAAAGGGCTTTCCAGCCGCAATGTCTCCGGCCTGACGCAGCTCCTCCTTTATAGCCCTCATTGCAGAACGGGCATCCTTGGCTTCGGCGGTGGCCTTCTTCAGGTCCTCTTGCCCCGCTCGGCGTTCTCTTTCAAGAATCTCATAGCGGTCAGTAGCATCCTTCAGCTTCACGGCCATTCCGGCCATCTCCTCCCTGCTTCGGCAGTGAGCAGCCTTTTCGGCTTTTAGCTCTTCGGCTGCCTTCGAGGCAGCCGCATCACTCCTTCTGGCTTGCTCCTTGGCTCGAGCAAGCTCTGCCCGAAGGCCCTCCACAGCAGCGGCGCCATCTGCATCAAGCATACATGTTGTAAGGCGTAAGTATCAGCTCCCTTACTAGGCGACCGCAGAGAAACCACCCACCTTGTGACTCGTTAAGTCGCTTATGGACAAGCCCGATGTCCGCGTCCGCAACATCCAGTTGCCGCTTCAGTTCGGCAACTCTATTAGTCCGGCTGGCCACCGAACGCTCCGCCCCCTGAATAGGAACGGCGACATCTTAACACTAAGATTATGATCCTCGGCACGCCGTCGCTTCTAACAACGTACCGACTCTCAGGGGCTACTATCTATACAGGGCGCACTCTATGTGCAAAACTGTCAAAAGGTATGTCATTTTCACGTACCTCAAACCCCGTCAGTAAACTTCTGATGGCCTCATGCAACCCGCTCTCAGCGGATGAAATCCTTTCAATCACTGTACTCATTAAAGTACGGTGATCTTCTGAGATAGACGCCCTCTTGAGCAGATCCTTTAGCTCCCCCGGCCGTACACCAGTTGGCGCCAAACTCTCCGGCCCCGCCGGACTTGGGGAGACCCTCCGCGACGACACCTCAGGGTCGTCCGCCCCACCTGGCGGAATGGCAGATGGAGGCGTTTCGCTCTCCATCATCTCCGGACGAAGATCCCCCGAAGACGAGCTCTGCAGAGAAGGGCTGAGATCCGAACTAGAAGGTAAGAACTCCGGTTATCCTCAAAAATAAAAATAGGGATGTCCCTTATTACAAAGCTCCCTTTTCTACTTACGGCTCACTGGAGGGCTGATTCCCTTGGGGAAATAGTGCGGCCGGGGCTTCTCCTGGTGCAGGACCCTCCGATGAAGATTTCTTCCCCCGCTTTGAGGCCTTGGCCTCCGGATCTTCGAAAGCGGTCCTCTTCTCCCCCTGGAGGGAGGGATTCTCAATCCCCCCTTCTTTGAGAGCCTCCTTAGCAAAGGCACTAATTTCCCTGTTTTCTCCTTCGCCCTCATCTGAAGGCGCAACCTCCAGCATCTTGACTAACCCTGGATCCGGCGTGGTCTCCGGGAGGGGGGCCAGACACCGTATCAGTTTTGCTTGCGCTATCCACTCCTGTCCAAAGGATAGCTGGTTAAAAGGCAAGTCCATGATAAATAAATGGATGATACGTCTGGACACAGGGCTACTTACTTGAGTATCCGGGCGATTGTAGCTTAAGCCCGCGTCCTCGGTCAATTCCGGACACATCTCTTGTGATCCGAAGAACAGTTTGTACATCTCCACGGGTGTCGTACCCATGAAGTGTTGGAGAGCTCGTGGTCCCTCCGGATTGAATTCCCACAAGTGGAGAGGGCGACGTTTGCAGGGCAGAAGATGCCGAATCAGCATAACCTGCGTCACTACGACCAGATTGATCTCCCTCTCTTGGAGGTCTCGAATCCGGCCCTGCAATAGGGGTACGTCCTTGGTCGGCCCCCGGTTAAGCCCTTTGTTGAACCATGACGTCAGCCGTTGTGGAGGGCCCGAGCGAAAGGTGGGCGGCAGCCTCTGCCTGCTGCCCCTGGGAGTGGTGATATAGAACCACTCCTGTTGCCACAAGCCGAGCTCCTCTTGAAAAGCGCCCTCGGGCCATGGAGCATCGGCCCTCTTGCTTATAACCGCCCCGCCGCACTCTGCCTGACGCCCCTCAATCATCTTCGGCTCCACGTTGAAGGTTTTGAGCCACAAACCGAAGTGAGGGGTAGTGCAGAGGAAGGCTTCGCAGACGACAATAAATGATGAGATGTGGAGGATGGACTCCGGAGCCAAGTCATGGAATTCCAGCCCATAGTAAAACATGAGCCCTCTCATAAAGGGATCCATCGGGAAGCCTAAACCCCGACGGAGGTGAGATACGAACACGACGCTCTCACCAGGCTCGGGAGTGGGAATGACTTGCCCTTGGGCGGGCAACCTATGCGAAATCACGTAGGTTAGGTACCTGGCTTCTCTCAGCTTTAGCACGTCCCCTTCCGTGACGGAAGAGGGCATCCACTGGCCCTGAAGGTCGGAGCCGGACATTGACGAAAGTCGGAGGTGCCCGAATCTGGAGCCCTGGGTGTTGGAACTCGGGGCGAGGGGCGGATTCGATTGAGGATTGAAGAAAAGGAACGGGCCTTGGTCTCATTATAAAGAGGGAGAATATCAAGAGCCGTCCCCGTGACCGTTTGGAACTCGCCTTCGATGGAGGGGGCGTGGCAACGGGCGCGGTTGGGCTACCCACGTCCGTATTGATGGGAATCCTAGAATAAGGGGAACACGATCTCTGCTTCGACAAGACGTGCCAAGGAAACCGCTTCGCTAAACGCGCTGAGGTGGTATGACAAAAACGATTCGAGTACAGGCTTGGCCGTGGGTGACGTCACACCACGAAATACGTCAGCAGATTGAACTTGTGTAAATATTATTCTCTCTACGGTGGTATGTGGAATTTACTTTGCAGAGCCGGACACTATCCTGGTGTTCACAATCTTCTATAAATTATTCGAAGGAGGAACCCGCCTTGCAATGCCGAAGACAATATGCGCGCTGGACTCATCGTCATTGAAGCCTGGTTCAGGGGCTACTGAGGGAGTCCTAGACTAGGGGGTGTCCGGATAGCCGAACTATCATCATCGACCAGACTCCAAGACTATGGAGATACAAGATTGAAGACTTCGTCCCGTGTCTGGATGGGACTTTCCTTGGCGTGGAAGGCAATCTTGGCAATACAGATATGTAGATCTCCTACCATTGTAACTGACTCTATGTAACCCTAGCCCTCTCCGGTGTCTATATAAACCGGAGGGTTTTAGTCTGTAGGACACGACAACAATCATACCATAGGCTAGCTTCTAGGGTTTAGCCTCCTTGATCTCGTGGTAGAGCCACTCTTGTACTACCCATATCATCAATATCAATCAAGCAGGAGTAGGGTTTTACCTCCATCGAGAGGGCCCGAACCTGGGTAAAAACATCGTGTCCCTTGTCTCCTGTTACCATCCGCCTAGGCGCACAGTTCGGGACCCCCTACCCGAGATCCGCCGGTTTTGACACCGACACTAGGCATAATGATGACAATGATGCTCACATGAAAGACAAGAATTGAAGTGCAAAGAGAGCATCATGAAACACGTGACAAACACATCTAAGTCTAAAATACTACCTATGCATAGGCATATTATAAGCAAACAAATTTGCAAGGCAAGCAAAAACTAGCATATGCAAGGAAGAAGAAAGAGACAATAGCAATCTCAACATAACGAGAGGTAATTTATTATCATGAAAATTTCTACGGCCATATTTTCCTCTCTCATAATAATTACATGTGGGATCATAAGCAAATCCAACAAAATATCTATCATGTAAAATATTCTCAACACGATCCACATGCATGCAAAGTTGACACTCTTCCGAAATAGTGGGATTAACATTAACTAAAGTCATGACCTCTCCAAACCGACTTTTATCAAAAATACCATAAGATTGAACATTCTCCAAATATGCGGGATCTAAAGTTGACACTCTTCCAAACCCACTTTCGATCTTGTTGCAAACACTATTACCAATCTCATATTCATCATGGGGATTAAATATATTTTCAAGATCATAAGAAAAATCACCCCAATCATGATCATTGCGACAAATAGTGGACACAACAAAACTAGCATACCCAAGCTTAGGGTTTTGCATATTATTAGCATAATTGACATCAAGAGAATTTATAGTAAAATCATTGCAATCATGCTTTTCATCGAAGGAACTATCAAGTATGGGTGCAATAGCAACGATCTCATGTTTAACATAAGGAACTATAGCAAATTCTTCTTCATAAATATTGGCATCATGGCCACAAGGATAGCATGCATCATATTCATCAAGGGATATTTCAATTAAATCATCGGAATCATCATTATCTATAGATTCATGCATATCATTATTTTCTTCCAAATAAACAGTCATTCTTTCAATAAACTCTTGGACATAGACATTATGAGCAAGGTTTTCATTGCAATACTTAAGTATGACGAAATTTTCAGATTTGTTGAGAGTAAAATCATACTTTTCAATCAAAGAAGCAACTTCATGAGCACCCTTAAAAACGACAAATTCTTAAATTTGTTCGATATCATAGTAACTATAAACACCCTTTGCATAATAAGATAAGATTTCATTATCATTGAACTCACATAGGTAGGGAAGGTGTTTCTTAGGGTTCTTAGAGCAACAAGTAAAATCACACATTTCACAAAGATTCAAAGCATAGCATAGCAACCTATTTATATGATACCGTAAGAGTCTCCCCTTTTCAGACAAACGATGACGCACAAAATAAAAATGCTCATCTAAAGATTTCCCATCAACTAGGCTAGTTGGGGTTTCAGCACGAGCACATAAGGATCGAAGATGATCCAAGTAGAATACCTTAAGTGGATCCATATCAATAGATTTTTAGCGAGCAAAGATGCAAGCAAATAGAGGGCACGTGGAAGCACAAACAAAGATACATACGGGAAGAAGGCGAATGGAAAAGAGAGGGCGAATAAAACGGCAAGGGTGAAGTGGGGGAGAGGAAAACGAGAGGAAAATGGAAAATAATGTAATGCGAGAGATAGAGATTGTGATGGGTACTTGGTATGTTGACTTTTGCATAAGCCTCCCCGGCAACGGTGCCAGAAATTCTTCTTGCTACGTCTCGAGCTTGTGTTGGTTTTCCCCGAAGAGGAGAGGATGATGCAGCACAGTAGCGTAAGTATTTCCCTCGGTTTTTTAGAACCAAGGTATCAATCCAGTAGGAGGTCACGTGCAAGTCCCTCGTACTTGCACAACACGATAGCAACTCGCAACCAACGCTTAGGGGTTGTCAATCCCTTCACGGTCACTTACGAGAGTGAGATCTGATAGAGATAATATTTTTGGTATTTTTGATAGATGGATGCAAAGTAAAAAGTAAAGGCAAAGTAAAAACAAAGCAAGTAAATAAAGTGATATAGATTGATATGATGAGAATAGACCCGGGGGCCATAGGTTTCACTAGTGGCTTCTGTATATAGGCATCACGTCCGTGACAAGTAGATCGAAACGATTCTGCATCTACTACTATTACTCCACTCATCGACCATTATCCAGCATGCATCTAGAGTATTAAGTTAAAAACAGAGTAACGCTTTAAGCAAGATGACATGATGTAGAGGGATAAATTCATGCAATATGATAAATACCCCATCTTGTTATCCTCGATGGCAACAATACAATACGTGCCTTGCAACTCTTTCTGTCACTGAGTAAGGACACCGCAAGATTGAACACAAAGCCATGCACTTCTCCCATTGCAATAACTACCAATCTAGTTGGCCAAACCAAACGGATAGTTCGAAGAGACTTGCAAAGATAACTCAATCATACATAAAAGAATTCAAAGAAGAATCAAATATTTTCCATACATAATACTGGATCATAAACCCACAATTCATTGGTCTCAACAAACACACCGCAAAAAGAAGATTACATTGAATAGATCTCCACAAGAGAGGGGGAGAACATTGTATTGAGATCCAACAAGAGAGAAGAAGCCATCTAGCTACTAGCTATGGACCCGAAGGTCTGAAGTAAACTACTCACACTTCATCGGAGGGGCTATGGTGATGATGTAGAAGCCCTCCATGGTGGATGCCCCCTCCGGCGGAGCTCCGGAACAGGCCCCAAGATGGGATCTCGTGGATACAGAAGGTTGGGGTGGTGGAATTAGGTTTTTGGCTCCTGTTCTGATCATACAGGGATACGTAGGTATATATAGGAGGAAGGAGTATCTCGGTGGAGCTCCGAGGGGCCCACGAGGTAGGGGGCGCGCCCAGGGGGAGGGGCACGCCCTCCACCCTCGTGACCGCCTCGTGGCTTTCTTGACGGAGGGTCCAAGTCTCCTGGATCTTATCTGATGAGAAAATCACGTTCCTGAAGGTTTCATTCCGTTTGGACTCCGTTTGATATTCTGTTTCTTCGAAATACTGAAAAAGGCAAAAAACAACAATTCTGGGTTGGGCCTCTGGTTAATAGGTTAGTCCCAAAAATAATATAAAAGTGGAAAATAAAGCCCATTATAGTTCAAAACAGTAGATAAAGTAGCATGGAGCAATCAAAAATTATAGATACATTGGAGACGTATCAGTCACCAGAAGGCTCGATGGCTCCATCAACCATCCACAACAATTCCGCCCTGAGGGAGACTTTTCTCCCCGACCAAATCTTTGTATTCGGCGGCTTCGCACTGCGTGCCAATTCGATTGGTCATCTGGAGTAGATCGACAGCTACGCCCCTGGTCATCAGATCAGGTTTGGAAACCTAAGCTACATCGCTGATATCCGGGGAGACTTGATCTTCCAAGGGTTCGCGGCCTCAACCACGGTTTCGACCTCAGATCCGGAGCACCTCATCAAGTCTCCCGAGCTCTCCACGGCCATAGAGCTCAACACCGAAGATACAGAGGAGGGATCATTTCACCGGCCAGCCTAGAGTCACTCCAGGCTCCCTCTATCCCCATCGAGCCGGACTCACCTCTGTACACCAACTCCGAACTCTCGAGGTCCATGTTATACGAGCTCGGCCAGGGAACTGTCCTGCCCCGCTCCATGGATTCTCGCTTCCCTCTCTAGACCCCACTCTTAAATGAGGCTCTGGACTTAATGTGATCTCTCGCCATTACAGAAGGATCGCTGCCGAACTATGCCCAGCCCGCACTAGGGGCTGAGAGCGGGGAATTTTACGTCCCACCCACCACCCACTTCATAGCCACTATCGAGGACTTAACTGACATGCTCGATTACGCTTCTGAGGACATCAACGGCATGGACGACGATGCCGAAGAAGAGCAAAGCCAGAACCCGCCGCTTACGGAACGCTGGATGGCTACTTCCACATATGACTTGTATATGGTGGACACGCCCAAAGAGGATGACGGCGAAGGTGGGATTTACCCAGTCGAGAATAATTCTCCTATGGCACCACCAAAGCGTCGTCGTGAGCGGCGCCGCTCTAAACCGCGTCGAGAAAAAGACAGTAATACCAGCACCGAAGACAACAATACTCCAGATAACACCGAAGACCAAGAAGCCCCTGTCGAGCCAGCATCCGAGCAGGATCATTGGGAAGAGGGGCAAGTCAACCCCGATGATCCTATCGGGGACGAGGGCTCAGAGGATAGTAACTACCTACTGACCTCCAAAGAGGATGAGAGCCTGGGCGATGAAGACTTCATCGTACCAGAGGACCCCCTTGAACAAAAGCGCTTCAAGCACTGGATAATAGCCACATCAAGAAGCCTTAAAAAGAAGCGGCAGCAACTTCAAGCCGATCAGGATTTACTCAACGACAGATGGACTAATGTCCTAGCAGCCAAGGAATACGGCCTCGAGCGCCCAACTAAAAGTTACCCAGAGCGCAGGTTGCTCTCCCAATTCGACAAGGAGGTCCCAGAAGTTATATCGATAGCACATAACACAGCTGATGGACCTGACCGATCACCTTGTGGTTGGGACAGAGCGGCAACCCAAGCCAAACACCAACCTGTGCCACCTTGCCCTAGAGGCAGAGAAACAACGGCCGTAGGATGCACGCACGACCTGCGACAGGACCTGGACAATAGAGTCGGTCATACCAGATCAATTTATCGATAACGAGGGCGTGCACTGGCGCAAGAAGACGGCCACCAAGCCTGGCGCAATAAACACAACTTCACACGGGCCGAAAATCGCATACGGACTCCATCCGAATTGCGTCGTGACGTCGCCCGATATAGAGGAGCCGCACACCCTCTATGCTTCACCGATGAAGTAATGGAGCACTAGTTCCTAGAAGGGTTTAAACACGTAAACATTGAATCATATGATGGCACCACAGATCCCGCAGTATGGATCGAAGACTTTCTTCTCCATATCCACATGGCCCGCGGTTATGACCTACATGCCATCAAGTACCCCCCCCTAAAACTTAAGGGACCAGCACGGCATTGGCTGAATAGCCTCCCAGAAAACTCTATTGGAAGCTGGGAAGATTTGGAGGATGCCTTTAGGGAAAATTTCCAAGGTACCTATGTTCGGCCCCCGAATGCCGATGACCTTAGTCACATAATCTAGCAACCCGGTGAATCAGCCCGGAAGCCCTGTACCAGGTTCTTAATTAAAAAGAACAAGATTGTGGATTGTCCAGACGCCGAAGCCCTCGCGGCCTTCAAACACAGCGTCCGAGACGAGTGGCTCGCCCGACACCTCAGCCAAGAGAAGCCGAAGTCCATGGCAGCCCTTACCGCACTTATGACTCGCTTTTGCGTGGGAGAAGATAGTTGGCTCGCTCATAGAAGCAATAGCACCAGCGACCCAGACACCTCTGAAGTTAGTGACAGCAATGGCAAACCACAACACGACAAGAACAAGCGTCGAAACAATACAGAAGACATGGCGGTGAACACCGGATTCAGTGGCTCAAAATCTGGTCAGTGGAAGAAGACATTCAAAGGAAACAAAGATGGTCCATCTAGTTTGGACAGAATACTTGATCGGCCTTGCCAGATTCACGACACCCCTGATAAACCTGCCAATCACACCAATAGAAATTGTTGGGTGTTTAAACAGGCCGGCAAGCTTAATGCCAAACACAAGGGGAAAAGGCCGCCCAGTGAGGACGACGATGAAGAGCCTCGCCCACCGAACATAGAGGGGCAGAAGAAATTTCCCCCCGATTTCACAACGGTGAATATGATCTATGTCACACACATCCCCAAACGGGAGCGCAGGCGCGCATTAAGGGACGTCTACGCCATAGAGTCGGTCGCCCCAAAATTCAACCCATGGTCGGCTTGCCCGATCACCTTCGATTGAAAGGACCACCCGACCAGTATCCGTCATGGAGGATCGGTAGCTTTGGTCCTTGATCCAGTCATCAACGGATTCCATCTCACATGAGTCCTCATGGACGGCGGCAGCAGCCTTAACCTGCTCAACCAGGACACCATCCGCAAAATGGGTATCGATCTGTCAAGCATCAAGCCCATGAAAACTACCTTTAAATGAGTAATACCTGGCGTAGACGCCTGCTGCTCGGGCTCAATAACGTTGGAAGTTGTCTTCGGCTCGCCCGACAACTTCCATAGTGAAGACTTGATCTTCGATATCGTGCCCTTCCGAAGTGGCTACCACGCACTGCTCGGACGGACTGCTTTTGCTCGATTCAACGCGCTGCCACATTATGCTTATTTAAAGCTCAAGATGCCCGGTCCACGCAGCGTTATAACAATCAATTGAAACATGGAACGCTCCCTCCACACAGAGGAGCAGACCGCAGCTCTTGCAGCCGAGGTACAGGGCAGCCTACTTAAGCTGCACACCTCGTCGGTCATCAAGCCGCTGAACTTTGTTAAAAGAGTCTGGTCAGTCCTGCAAGCTAGTGGCTCGGTACATCTAGAGGTAGACTAGCAGTTCCGCCTTCGTCGATCACCGCGTACACCCACGGAATTCATACCGCGCATGCATCATTACGTACTCAAAATACCTTGGGCATCGGCGGAGGCACAATACGGGAAGGTCTATAGTACGGCTCGACCCTATACGATCTCCCACCTTCTTTTCGCTTACATTTTTACCACATGTGCATTCGAGCCCATGTATCTGACGGACTTACAAGGACTCACTCCGAGTCTGGTTCCGTACGACAAACAGAAGACGGTTTCCTTCAAGGAACCCCTCTCTACAGGACGAAAACGGCGTAGACATGCGGCAGGACATCCAAAGTACTCTTCGGACCAAACCTTATTTAAAAGGACTTGTACTGAGATTTTCTCCTTATTATTAGACCCCTGGCATGTAAAATGATTTTGGTGCTTATGGTACCCTCTATAAGATCACGTCTTCACGTATCAATCAGATTCTAGTAGTGACAATTCTTTCGGTATCAACTTTATAAAACTGTAGTCCGTCTCTCCAGTTATCACACATACCTCAACACCCATTTCTAGGGGCTCTGTACTGCCACTTATTAGCCGTTAAATTAAAGCCCGAACGGCTTTGTAGTAAATTTCGGTGTCCCGATTTTGGCATTGTATGCATCGGCTCCGAATCATGTCTTTGGTCAATAGTTGGGTTGTCCGGATCCTATGTTTGCTACCTTACGTTCCGTTTGTTCGGCTAGGATAGTAAAGGGAGAACTACTGCGATTGTGTTTCTGGTTCATACTATCAAGCACCTTAGTAGAGAAAGCCGAAAACTGACTGTCATGATGCGGCGAGAGCTGGTCAGCCGTTCGATGACTTACTAAATCTTTAACGATCTTCCTGTTTTAAACGAAGGACTATTTTTTTAGTCATACACGTAACGCATCCGCACTCGGATAGTCACATGTGTACCAGGGGATGTTTTATAGCCCCATCGTCAAACTCCTATGGCTAAGTGAGAGCGGTAAAGCCGTATAGTCCGATTGCCTGTTTCGACGCACTTACACCTCCGTCATGGACCAAGACACTGGGTCAAGAGTGTTAATGTGCCATTCCGAACACCCCCGTAGCATCTACGTGGGGGTCGAAGCCGACGACTAGAAAACTCTCACGCATTCAAAAAAATAGCCGCACAGGAGGAAAGCAATTTTAGATAATGGTGCAAATATATCACAAAGCCTTAATATCTATAATACACACGATCGGGTCGTTCGATTACATTCATTCGAATATGATGTCCTTTGATCATTGACCCTCTATCAAACGAGCACCCTCTAGGACATCGCTCAAATAATGCTCCGGTATGGGGTGGTCCTTGCCTTCAGGAGGACCCTCAACCGTGACAACGGCGGCTTTCATCTTGGCCCAATGAACCTTAACATGGGCGAAAGCCCTCTATGCACCTTCTATGCATACCAACCGTTTGATGGCATCAATGCGGGGCACGGCATCGACGAGTCGCCCCACTAGGCCAAAGTAACTGCTCAGAACGGATTCAGCCGGCCACAGCCGGAGTATAACCTCCTTCACGGCCGCTCCGGACATCTTGTGCAGCTCGGCCCACTGTGCCATCTGGTCGTTCAGCAGCGTCGAACGCTCCTGTGTCACACATTGCGACCAGAAGAGCTTCTCCGTTTCATGCCCCTCCTGGGCCGGTAGAATTGCGCTGCGTCAGATGCGCTCTTCGGTAGATCCGCAAAGGAGTCTGGAGAACTCCATAGTCGATTAAGTAAGGCATACCTCTGATCGCCAAACTTAGACTATAAAAGAAAGGGCTTACCAGCCGCTATCTGTCCGGCCTGTCGGAGCTCCTCGCGAGCCGCGCGGGATTCGGACCTCACCTCTTGGGCATCCTGAAGGGCCTTGGCGAGTTCGGCCGCCTTCGCTTTATTGACCTACTCGAGGATCTCACACTTGCGAGTTGCGTCCTTGAGCTCTTGCTAAATCTTGGATACGCGCTCCTTGAACTGGCGCTGTGTGGCCTGTTCATCCTTCAAATCGGCAGCCGCTTTCTCAGTGGCCGCATTGCTCACCCTTGCCTGCTCCTTCGTGCGGGCAAGGTCACTCCTGAGAGTCTCAACCTCAGCAGACCATCTACAATTATGCATATAGTAGCGCGTGAGCCTCACTTAAGCATTCGTGAACTAATTCAATGGAATATGGAGCACTCGAAGCATACCTCACACTTCATCGAGCCACTTGTTAATCCAGGTATTGTCCTCATTGACCAGCTGCAATTTCCGCTTCAGTTCGGAAACTTTGGCGATCTGAGCTAGGCACCATATGAACATGCAACCAATATCACTCTATCAGGTAAAAAGTGTCTCGTCATAAGTGCCATTTCAAGAAATTAGAAGCAGTACAAGCTAGAAGACAATGCAAGATGCAACCTACATCACACTCCCAAGTTAAATGAGTCTTATGGGTAAGTGATTGTTGCAGGTATAAGTTGTAAGCTATGTAGATGCAATTCAACAAAATTAGAAGCAATGCAAACTAGACATCATACGGAACACACAACCACATATAACAGTTCCAAGTTAGAGCAAGCACATGTGATGGTGGAGTAGGGGAGATGTGCAACTATGTTGACTGTCCAGCATTGTGTTGTCTTGCGAATCTTGTTGGGAGGATGGCGGAGTAGAATCTATAGAGACCCTTTGTTTGAGTTGCTCCGAAGGACCACCATCATCCACTGCCTTACTAATTTCCTTCAGCTATATTGATTTTGCATTATGAAGTCAAACCGATAAGAAAAAGGAATAAAATTCGCTCTTCAGAACTCATTCATGCATGATACTGACGAACACTACTCGGATGAAAGGAAAACACATGATACGAGGATGTAATATGTACGAAAAACAGGACGGCATGACATACTCACACCTATGATGTGGTAACTAAGCAGAAGGAATTTCAACAAATTAGAAGCACTGCAAGCTAGACACCATATGAAAGATGCAACCAATATCACTCTGTCAAGTTCAAACTATCTCGCGTTTCAACAAATTAGAAGCAGTACAAGCTAGAAATCATACGCAAGACGCAGCCAAAATCATAGTGGCAACTTAATTAAAGGTGCCTCATCATAAGTGACTGATGCGGGATATGCAAGAATAGTAGGCTGATGTAAGAACATGGTGTGGTCAGATATAGTATGTTCTAGAAATAGGAACACGTGTCATTTCATAGGCATGATGTGTAAAGTAAGCGGATGCAATTCAACAAAGTTAGAAGCAATACAAGCTTGACATCATACGCAACATGCAACCACATATAATAGTGCCAAGTTAAAGCAAACACCTGTGATGATGGAGTGGGGGAGATGTGCTCATCATCTGCACAATTACATTGACTGTCTAGCCTTGTGTTGTCTTGCGAATCTTATTGGGAGGATGGTGGAGAAGAATTTGTAGAGACCCTCCATTTCAGTTGCTCGGAAGGACCACCATCATCCAGTGCCTTACCAGTTTTCTTCCGCTTTATTGATTTTGCATTATGAGGTCAAACCGACAAGAAAAGGAATAAAATTCACTCTTTAGAACTCATTCATGCATGATACTGACGAATACTACTCTGATGAAAGGCAAAGTCATGATACGAGGATCGAATATGTACGAAAAACTGGACGGCTTGACATATTCACACCTATGATGTGGTAACTAAGCAAAAGGCACTTCAACAAATTAGAAGCACTGCAAGCTAGACACCATATGGAAGGTGCAACCAATATCACTTTGCCAAGTTAAAACTATCTTGTCATAGGTGGCGTTCATCAAATTAGAAGCGCTACATGCTAGAAATCATATTCAAGACGCTAACCAATATCACACTGCCAACTTAAAGGTGTCCCATCATAAGTGATTGATGCAGGATACACAAGAAGAGTAGTTTCATGTAAGAACATGGTGTGATAGATAGATATAGTATGTACCAAAAATAGGAAGGTGTGTCATATTCACACGTATCATGTGTAAGCTAAGAAGATGTAGTTTACACCAATTAGAAGCAATACAAGCTAGACACCATATGCAACATGCAACCATATATCACACTGTCAAGTTAGAGCAAGCACCTGGGATGGTGGAGTAGGAGAGCGGAGATTTGGAACTTGTAAGGCACTAGCAGTACGAGGAGAATCCGTATAGATGCTTCATTTAGGTTGCTTCAGAGGACCACCATCACTGCCTTCCTTACTCTTTTCCTTCCTCTTTTTAGATTTTGCCTTGTCAAGTCAAACCCACAAGAAAAAGGAATAAAATTTTCTCTTCAGAACTCATTGACGCATGATACCAACGAACACTACTTTCATGTAAGGCAGCCACATGATAGGAGGATGGAATATGTATGAAAAATAGGATGGCATGACATCTTGGGATGTATGATATGTAAAGGGTAAACTAAGCACAAGGTGTTTGAACTGGTTAGAAGCAATGCAAGCTACAAACCATATGAAAGATGAAACCAATATTACTCTACCAAATTAAAAGGGTGGCCTCATAAATGTATTTGACCAAATTAGGAGCAATACATGGTAAGAGGCTAGAAATAATATGCAATATGCAATGAATAAAGGTGTCTCATCGTAAGTGATTGATGCAGGATACAGAAGAGAGGTAGTTTCATGTAAGAACATGGTTAACAGATAGATGTAGTATGTACCAAAAATAGTAAGGCATGTCATATTCACAGGTATAATATGTAAACTAAGTAGATGCAATTTACCCTAATTATAAGCATTACAAGCTAGACACCGTATGCAACATGCAATATCACACTGCAAAGTTAGAGCAAGCACCTGCGATGGTGGTGTAGGGGAAATGCGGTCTTCAAGTATAGAGTTACATTCAATATCTTCAATTAGACTTGCTGTTTCTTGAGAATCATGTGGGGACGATGAAACTGCACTCTTTATAAGAGTAGCGCGTCTCATACTAACCTACGGGCGTGACTATCTCGTCGTAAGTGATAGATGCAGGATACACAAGACCAATAGTTTGATGTAAGAACATGGTGTGATAGGCAGATGTAGTATGTACCAAAAACAGGAAGGCGTGTCATATTCACATGTATAATATTTAAGCTAAGGAGATGCAATTTAACAAATTAGGAGCAATACAAGCTGGGCACCATATGCAACATGGAACCAGATATCACACTGCCATGTTAGAGCAAGCACCTGGGGTTGTGGAGTAGGGGGAGATGAGATTTGAACTTGCACTACAATAGGAGTAGCAGGAGTATTTGCAGAGATCATCTGTTTCAGTTGCTCCAGAGGACCACCATCATTTCGTGCGTTCGTCCTTTAAGATTTTGCCTTGTCAAGTAAACACACAAGAAAAAGGAATGAAATTCGTTCTTCCAAATTCGTTGATGCATGATACTGACAAACACAACTTTTATGTAACGCAACCACATTGTAGGAGGATTGAATATGGACGAAAAACGCTAAGCAGAAGGCATTTCAACAAATTGGAAGCAGTGCAAGCTAGACACCATATGAAAGATCCAACCAAAATCACTCTACCAAGTTAGAAGTGTCTCATTATAAGTGGCATTTCAACAAATTAGAGGCAATATATGTTTTAAATGATATGCAAGATGCAACCAATATTACACTATCAATTTGAAGGTGTCTCGTTAGAAGTGATTGATGAGGGATACACAAGAAAAGTAGTTTGATGTAAGAACATGGTTAATAGAAAGATGTAGTATGTACCAAAAACAGGAAGGCATGCCATATTCACAGGTATAATGTGTTAACTAAGCAGATGCAATTTACCCTAATTAGAAGCATTACAAGGTAGACACCATATGCACCATGCAACCACATATCACATTGCCATGTAAGAGAAAGCTCCTGCGATGGTGGTGTAAGGGAATTGCGGTCATCAACTAGAGAGCTACGTTGACTATATTCATTTAGCCTTGCTGTTTCTTTAGAATCATGTGGGGAGGATGGCACTGCACTCTTTAAACGAGTAGCACGTCTCACAGTAACCCACTGGGGTGACTGTCTCATCATAAGTGATTGATGAGGGATACAAAAGTGCATTAGTTTGATGTAAGAACATGGTTAATAGGCATATTTAGTATGTATAAAAAACATGAAGGCATGTCATTATCAAAGGTATAATGTGTAAAGTAAGAAGATGCAATTTAACCAAATTTGGAAGCAATACAAGCTAGAGACCATATGCAACATGCAACCACATTCGGTAGCGCAAAGTTAAAGCAAACACCTGGGATGGTTGTGTGTGGCAATTGAGATCATCAACTGCAGAGCTACGTTTACTGTCTCCATCTGCTGACACTACACCCTTTAGAGCGCTGAAACGCTTAGTGCTTATATTCAAATTACACTGGAGCGACTTCTGTCTTTTCTTTTGTGTATTCATCAACACTGCATCAGAGTCTGAAATACCCATGCATAAAAAAAATGTGTGTGAAGTGCATGCACAAGTAGTACAGTGTAAGAGTAGCAGATAGCAGGTGGGTGAGAAATAAATGACGGGAGACATATGATAGCTCTACAACATGCATGGCACAGGAAATATGAGCACAGGGATGGCTGGGAAATGCAGATGCTCCTCCAGCACACCACAAGGTGTGCTCCTATGAAAATAACAGTCGACTAAAAATAAATAGGTTAGTCCATTTTTTCTGCACCATCCGATGTACAAAGTGTTGGGGAACGTAGTAATTTCAAAAAAAATTCCTACGCACACGCAAGATCATGGTGATGGCATAGCAACGAGAGGGGAGAGTGTATGTCCACGTACCCTCGTAGACCGTTAGCGAAAGCGTTATGACAATGCGGTTGATGTAGTCGTACGTCTTCACGATCCGACCGATCCAAGTACCGAACGTACGGCACCTCCGAGTTAAGCACACGTTCAGCTCGATGACGATCCCTGGGCTCCGATCCAGCAAAGCTTCGGGGATGAATTCCGTCGGCACGATGGTGTGGTGACGATGATGATGTTCTACCGGCGCAGGGCTTCGCCTAAACTCTGCGACGATATGACCGAGGTGGAATATGGTGGAGGGGGGCACCGCACACGGCTAAGGAACGGTCCGTAGATCAACTTGTGTGTCACTGGGGTGCCCCCCCCCTCCCCCGCCCTCGTATATAAAGGAGGGAGGGGGAGGTGCGGCCGGCCCCCTAGGGGTGCGCCTGGAGGAGTCCTACTCCCACCGGGAGTAGGACTCCCCCCTCTTGCCTTGGTGGAGAAGGAAAGGGGGGAGGGGAAAGAGGAAAGGGGGCGCCCCCCCCCCTTCCTTGTCCTATTCGGACTAGGAGGGAGGGGGTGCGCGGCCTGCCCTGGCCGGCCCTCCTCTTCTCCCTCATGGCCCACTAAGGCCCATTAACCCCCGGGAGGGTTCCGTTAACCCCCCGGTGTTCCGGTAAAATCCCGATTTCACCCAGAACTATTCTGATGTCCAAACATAGGTGTCGGTGTCAAAACCGGCGGATCTCGGGTAGGGGGTCCCGAACTGTGCGTCTAGGCGGGTGGTAACAGGAGACAAGGGACACGATGTTTTACCCAGGTTCGTGCCCTCTTGATGGAGGTAAAACCCTATGTCCTGCTTGATTGATATTGATATTGTGGATGTTACAAGAGTGGATCTACCACGAGATCGAGGAGGCTAAACCCTAGAAGCTAGCCTATGGTATGATTGTAAGGGTTGTTGTTCTGTCCTACGGACTAAAGCCATCCGGTTTATATAGACACCGGAGAGGGCTAGGGTTACATAGAGTCGGTTACAATGGTAGGAGATCTACATATCCGTATCGCCAAGCTTGCCTTCCATGCCAAGGAAAGTCCCATCCGGACACGGGACGAAGTCTTCAATCTTGTATCTTCATAGTCTTGGAGTCCGGTCGTTGATGATAGTCCGGTCGATGATAGTTCGGCCGATGATGATAGTCCGGCTATCCGGACACCCCCTAATCCAGGACTCCCTCAGTAGCCCCTGAACCAGGCTTCAATGACGATGAGTCTGGCGCGCATATTGTTCGGCATTGCAAGGCGGGTTCCTCCTCCGAATAATTCGTAGAAGATTGTGAACAGCAGGATAGTGTCCGGCTCTGCAAAATAAATTCCACATTCCACCGTAGAGAGAATAATATATACACAAGTTCAATCTGCTGACGTTTTTTGCGGCATGACGTCACACCACTACCAAGCCATTACTTGAATCGTTTTTTATTTTACCACCTCAGCGCATTTAGCGAAGCGGTTTCCTTAGCACGTCTTGTCGAAGCAGAGATCGTGTTCCCCCTTAATCCGGGATTCTCATAAATACGGACGTGGGTAACCCAACCGCGCCATTGATGGTGGCGCTTGGGAGATAAGCGAGTTTTACCAGGCTGGTGGGGACGCATAGTCTTCGTCCGCCTATATATAAGGGATAAGGATTCACCTTTTCACCTACGCCTTCTTCCTCCTTTGCTTATCCATCTCCGCGCACTCGAGCTCCAGCGCCCAAGCCCGCACATCCTGTCTCAACCTTCCCCAGCCATGTCTGGAGCGGGAGGCAAGTGGATGACCTCCTCCATTACGGAGGAGCACATCGAAAGACTGCGCAGTGCCGGCTACCTGTCCGGCGACATCGTGCACCGGCTGCCCGACGAGGGGAAGCTCATCCCCACCCCCAGGCCCCATGAGAGGGTCATTTTTCTTCCCCACTTCCTCCGCGGACTGGGCTTTCCACTTAGCCCCTTTGTCCGGGGGCTCATGTTCTACTACGGCCTGGATTTCCATGATCTGGCGCCGAACTTCATCCTCAACATCTCGGTGTTTATCGTCGTGTGCGAGGCCTTCCTCTGCATCCAGCCCCACTTCGGCTTGTGGCTCAAGACCTTCAATGTCAAGCCGAAGGTAGTGAAGGGCACTCAAGCGGAGTGCGGAGGCGCCATGTTGGGTAAGATGCCCAACGTCCTTTGGTTTGAAGGGGCCTTCGTGGAATTCGTCAAGGGGTGGCAATCGGGGTGGTTCTATATCATCGAGTCGCGCGACCCTACGTGGGCGGCGGCCCCCGAGTTCAGATCTGGTATCCCTACGCAGCTCACCTCCTGGAAAGAGAAGGGCTTGCTATGGGGTAGTTCGGAGGAGGTGACGGGACTCCAAGTCTGTATCGAGAAGCTGGTGAAGAAGCTCAGGCTGGTTAACATGGTCCAAGTCATGCTCGTCCGTCGGATTCTCCCATGCCAAGAGCGGGCATTCAATCTGTGGGAGTTCGATCCGGAACAGCACCAAGTGTTGAGCGGGCTCTTCGACACGACGTACGAAGGCGCCTGGAGGGTGTTGTTTAAGGGCGCCGAAGCCCCCGCATCCGCGGCTGAAGATCGCGGATTTCGCTCGCAGCGCCAAGCTGACGAGGTAAGTGATTCTACCCCTTTACGGGACACTTGCTTTTCATAGTTTGACTCTATGCGGGTTTTAATTTCCCCTTTTCCTTTGACAGGACTGGATGAAGAAGGCGGAGTAGATCGTCTGCCCGGCTCCCATGCCAGAAAACCCAGTAGACGCCCGTCTAGCGAGGCTGCTGGTTCCGGCACCGCACGTGGTGCCGGAGAAGAAGGCCAAGAAGGAGGCCATGGGTACTCGAAAGAGTTCCCGTTTTCAGGTGTCCGACGACTCCGTGGCGGACTCCTCCCCCGAAAACGAGGAGGAGAAAGAGGACTCTCTCCCAGAGGAGGGAGAGAGGAAGAGGAAGGCTTCCCCAACAGGGGAGGCCGAAGGGTCCAAGAGGGGAAGGACTATTCCCCCGGACAGCTCCGCCAACATCAACGTTGGCGAGGAAGAATGGCCTTCAAGGGCCAGGCCTCCGGCGAGATCGTAAGTATCCGGATTCCTGAATGATTTATAATTTCACTTTTGTGTCACATAGTGTCATTCTAATGCCGCATGCTGCCTGTAGTCTGGCCAATGATGATCTCCCCACTTCATCGAGCGGGTCGTTGGCTCCGTCGGATGTAGACTCCATCCCGACCGCCTCCACCCCTCGCGACACCGAGGACGCCGAGGTGGGATCCCAAGAAGGGACCCATCAGGGGGAGGCTCCAGAGGCGCCCCAAGGCGGCCTCCCGGACTTTGCGCCGAACTCCACGTCGGAACCCGCAGTGGTTCTGGAGTCCGGCCGGCGGCCCCTTCGCAAGAAGGGCAAGACCGTGACGCCGGCGGCCTCCGTCCAACCGGAGGCGCCGGACAACTTGTTGGAGGCGCTCCAAGGCGCTTCCATCAAGGAAGAACACCGCACTATTATGAGTGCGGTAATTCAGAAGGTACAGCTCGCCAAGAGCGGGCTGACCGAAGCCTGCAGTAGCCTTCTATCAGGCTTTGAGGTAAGAAGTAAAAAATATGCAATGTACTACCGCATAGACAGTAGCCCCTGATGCTCGGTTCGGTGTTCGGAAAGAAAAGCCGGACTGAGGATCTGAAAAAAAAACGATATACGCAGGGTTGCTAAAAAATTATGTCAATATGGGTTGCAGGCTGCGCTGCTGACCTCTGCCGCACTAACTGCGGAGGTCGGTGCTTTGAAGCAGGAGCTCGAGCGATCCGAGCAAGAGCTCGGCCGCGCCAAAAAGCAGCTCCAGGACAAAGAAGGTGAGTAACACCATTTTGAATTTGTACCTTACAGAAAAGGATTTAGGTTGCGAAAAAACAACAAGGATAACGTGGGTACTGCAGGGGCCACGAACGAGGTGGCAACCCTGAAGGAGGCCGTATCCGCGGCCGAACGCAATGCGGCCGCGGAACGGGCAGAGCGAGAAAAGCAGGAGGCGCAGGTGGCGGCGGTTCGGCAAGAGCTCCAGGCTCTCATGGAAAAGCATGAGAGTTTGGAGCGTGACTCAAAGACTCGAGAGTCCGAGCTTGCCTCGGCTCTCGAAAGTGCCAAAGCCGCCAAGGCCGAGCCCATAAGTCCCTTCAGGAGATTGAGTCGGTGAAGAAGATAGCGGCGGGTAAGGCGTTTTTCATGCAAAGCAAGCATGTGAATGTAAATTACGTGTTACTTACCCGAATTCGGAGCTCGCCAGGGGCATTTGCAGATCTGCCTCGCAGCGTGTCTGATGCCGTCGCATTCTACCGAGCCGAGGAGGGGAGCTCAACGGAGAAGGTCTTCTGGTCTCAGTACGCTGAGACCGGCCATCCGGTGCCCCCTAGCGACCAGCTGAAGCAGCTGGTCGAGCTTCACAAGGTAGCCGAGCAGGCCATGAAGGGCCTCATAGTCCGGCTGTGGCCTGGAGAGGCCATGCCTGGGAGCTACTTCGGCCTCGTGCGGCGGTTGGTGGAAGCGTGTCCCTGGGTGGAGGTTATCAAGCGCTCCACCTGTATTGAAGGTGCTCGTCGAGCCCTTGCCCGCGCAAAGGTGCATTGGGGCAAGCTGGATGCGGAGAAGCTAATCACTGACGCGCCACCAGCGGGCAAGGAATATCGTACGCCCGAGATGTACTATAAGACTGTCCTGAAGGGTGCCCGCAAGATTCCGGATGAGTGCCCCAGGGATGTAATTATTGAGTAAACTCGCAATGTGTTATCCTGTGCACTGAAAACTTTGTTCATATGCGCTAAGCAACGCTTGTTAATTTAAAATATTACCTTCTGTGCTGCCGTTTATTAAATCTGAGAGATGGCAAGTCGTCGACTTCAGCCCCCATGCCGCGAGTGCTGGGGTGTTCGGGATAAACTTGAGCACTCTTGTCCCATTGTTGGGTCCATCTAGGGAGGCGCTCAACACAACGAACAAGGCAACCGGACTTATAGTGCTTGAACACTCTCACTTAGCCATAGAATTCTATAATTTTAAATTTCGGCGAAGCCCCTAGTATTCGGAAGACCGAATTCGGGGCGCTATCCACGCCTTCGTCGGATATTATCCGGTACTTCGCTCGAAGCGGCGTAGGACTTTAAGGACCCGAAAAAACCTCTCGAACAGCGACCAGTCTCTCGCCTTATCATGACAGTCAGTTTTAGCTTTCTCCACTGAGGCGTTAACCCGGCTCAACCGGGGCGCAATTGCAGTGGTTCTCCCAGTGCTACCTTAGCCGATAGAACGGAACGTAAGGTGCCAAACATGGGAGCCGGGCAAACCCAACTATTGACCCAAGACATGATTCGGAGCCGATTCATATAATGCTATAAGTTCGGGGTGCCGCACTTGTGAAAGTGTTCAGACTTTATCACACCATAATGTGGGGAACATAAGCCCCTTGTGTATTTGGCCGTACCAAAATATACGGATGCAACATGTCGTAAATGAACATATATATAAAGTAATGCAAGTATGGGAAAAAAGTGCTGCATTTTATTCAAGAAGGTCTGCTATGAGTGCGGAATGATACAAATAGTGCGGAAAGCAAGGGATTGGACGAATTAAAGGCGTCTCCCTCCAGGGATAGGCCGCGGAATGGTGTATTTAACAAATTTAATGCTCGTAATGGAGACCACCTGAGTGTTCGTCGCAGCCTTTGTCCCTCCCTGGCTGTTGCATCATGAGTTCGGCAGGTTCGCTGCCGGACAGAGTCCTGTAGAAAAAGAGAAAAATAAAAGAAGAGAGCGACACACTTGGGAGCCCCTGGTGTGGTCGAACCGCACTCTGGGTTTGTTGTGGTCGTGCCCCTTCCCCTAGACCCATGGTATCTCCAGGGCGTAATTATGTACGCGGAGAGTTTGTCTTGCAATTGTGCGAGGGCTGGGGTTGGGGCCGCATTGCTACACGTGCTCGGAATGTGCCAGGTGGTCTTGGTTGATGTTGCTCCGGGCGCGTTTGGCCGTGTCCGGTCGTTTAACGGCCGGACTCAAAAATTGCCTTAAAAGGCTGCTCTGTACTTCTGCCGCGAGAGCTGCTGTATGTTCCTCCATTTGGAGGGAGCGTTCCGTGTTTCCATTGACCGTGATGACTCCGCGAGGGCCTGGCATCTTGAGCTTGAGGTATGCATAATGCGGCACTACGTTGAATTTTGAGAACGCGGTTCGTCCGAGCAGAGCGTGATAGCCACTACGGAACGGGACTATGTCGAAGATTAACTCCTCGCTTCAGAAATTATCCGGGGATCCGAAGACCACTTCCAGTGTGACTGAGCCTGTGCAACTGGCCTCAACACCTGGTATGACGCCTTTGAAGGTCGTCTTTGTAGGTTTAATCCTTGAAGGGTCTATGCCCATCTTGCGCACCGTATCTTGATAAAGCAGGTTCAGGCTACTGCCGCCGTCCATCAGGACTCTCGTGAGGTGAAATCCGTCGACGATTGGGTCTAAAACCAATGCGGCGAATCCGCCATGGCGGATACTGGTCGGATGGTCTCTTCGATCGAAAGTGATCGGACAAGAGGACCATGGGTTGAATTTTGGGGCGACTGGCTCCATCGCGTATACGTCCCTTAGTGCACGCTTTCGCTCCCTCTTGGGTATATGCGTTGCGTATATCATATTTACCGTCCGAACTTGAGGGGGGAATCCCTTCTGTCCTCTGTTGTTCGGCGGCCGGGTCTCTTCCTCGTCATCGCTGTGTAGCCCCTTGTCATTGTTTTCGGCAATTAATTTGCCTGCCTGCTTGAATACCCAACAATCTCTGTTGGTGTGGTTAGCTGGCTTTTTAGGGGTTCCATGTATTTGACAAGAGCGGTCGAGTATTCGGTCCAAATTGGACGGGCCGGGAGTAGTTCTTTTAAATGGCTTCTTCCGTTGACCGGGTTTGGAGCCTCGGAATCCGGCGTTGACTGCCGTATCCTCATTGCTGTCGCCATTAATGCGGCGTTTGTTTTTATTTCGACGCGACCTGCCATTGCGGTCCTTGGTATCCGGACTGCCAGCATTTTTGCTAAGGTTGTTGCTGCGAGCTAGCCAGCTATCCTCTCCCGTACAGAAGCGGGTCATGAGTGGTGTGAGGGCTGCCATGGATTTTGGCTTTTCCTGTCCTAGGTGCCGGGCCAGCCACTCGTCACGGATGTTATGTTTGAAGGCAGCGAGGGCCTCTGCATCTGGACAGTCGACGATTTGATTTTTCTTTGTTAAGAACCGTGTCCAGAATTTCCTGGCCGATTCGTCTGGCTGCTGGATTATATGGCTTAGGTCATCTGCGTCCGGTGGTCGCACATACGTGCCCTGGAAGTTGTCGAGGAATGCGGCTTCCAGGTCTTCCCAGCACCCAATTGACTCTGCGGGCAGGCTGTTAAGCCAATGCCGAGCTGGTCCTTTAAGCTTGAGCGGGAGATATTTGATGGCGTGAAGATCGTCGCCACGGGCCATATGTATATGAAGGAGATAATCCTCAATCCAAACCGCGGGGTCTGTTGTGCCATCGTAGGATTCGATGTTAACGGGTTTAAACCCTTCAGGGATTTGATGATCCATTACTTCGTCAGTGAAGCATAGTGGGTGTGCGGCGCCTCTGTATTGAGCAATATTCCGACGTAGCTCAAGAGAGCGTTGTCTGCTGTGTTCGGCCCGGCCGGAGTAGTTGTATCCGGCGCGACGGTATTCGTCGTGGGTCTTGGGGCGCCCACGTGATCCATAGATAGATCTGGATTGTCTTGCCTTGTCCTCCAATATGTCCCGCAAGTCCGGCGCGTTCCCCCGTGGCTTCGCACTTTTTGAGCGGTGTCGGGGTATGGTTTTGGTGGAGGGCTTACATGCCTCTCTGTCGCGGCCACGAGGTGGTCGGTCTGCCGTATTGTGCGCTGGTGATGCCGGTTTGTATGCTTCCTCCTCTAGTCGGGGGAGCAACTTGCATTTTGGGTAGCTTTTGGAGGGGCGTTCGAGTTCGTACTCTTCGGCCGCGAGGACCTCGGTCCATCTGTCGTCCAGCAGGTCTTGATCAGCTTGAAGTTGTTGCTGCTTTTTCTTTAGACTATTTGCTGTGGCCATTAGCCTGCGTCTGAAACGCTCTTGTTCGACGGGATCCTCAGGCACGACGAATTCGTCGTCGTCAAGGCTTGCCTCGTCTCCGGAGGGAGGTATGTAATTATCATCCTCGACCTCTTCATTTGCCGTCCTCTCGTGAGGGCTTGCTTCTGCCTCCTCCTGTGCTGAATCTTGCTGGAGGGGGTTATCTTCGGCACTTTCGGGGGTGTTATTATCTCCGATGCCGGAATCTCCATTCTTGCTGTGGCGGGATTTAGAGCGGCGCCGCTGACGTCGGCGCTTGGGCTGTTTCTTTAAGGAATCGGCCTCCGCTGCTTCTTCGCCGTCCCCATCTTTTGGGGTGTACACCATGTATATGTCGTATGATGAGGTGGTCTTCCAGTGTCCTGTAGGCGCTGGTTCTTGATAGTCTCCGGCATCATCGTCCATACCGTTGATGTCTTCGGAATCGTAGTCGAGTACGTCGGTTAGATCGTCGACAGTGGCTACGAAGTGGGTGGTGGGTGGGCTCTGAATTTCTTCGTTGTCCGTGTCCCAACCATCCTGGCCGTAGTCCGGCCAGGGCTCTCCGGATAGCGAGAGATGCTTCAGCGAATTTAAGATGTCGCCGAAGGGTGAGTGCTGAAAGATGTCCGCAGTGGTGAATTCCATGATCGGCGCCCAATCGGATTCGACTGGCAGGGGCGCAGGAGGTTTGGAGTCCGGTAGGGAGTCCGGCACCTCGGAGTCATGAGCTTTATGCGGGACAAGGTCAGTGTTTGGCTCCATCGCCGTGAAAGTTGCAGCTTCCGAGGCGGTGTCCAGCCACCCATCCTCGATCAGTGCGATCGGCTCCGGACTATAGGTCGGAGCGGATTCGTGTGCGGCCTCCAAGGTACTGTCCGGCGGCAGAGTTAGGTCATGCCCATCGTGACAGTGCGGCACGCTCGGCTGTGGCTCGGATCCATCGAAGATCAAGTCCCCGCGGATATCGGCCGTGAAGTTTAGGCTTCCAAACCTGACCTGACGGCCAAGGGCGTAGCTTTCGATCTGCTCCAGATGGCCAAACGAATTGGCCCGCAGTGCGAAGCCGCCCAATACGAAGATCTGTCCGGGGAGAAAAGTCTTGCCCGGGACTGCGTCGTTGTTGATTGAAGAGGCCATCAAGCCTATTGATGACGACACAGAGGAACTCTCAATGAAAGCACCAATGTCGGTGTCAAAACCGATGGATCTCGGGTAGGGGGTCCCGAACTGTGCGTCTAGGCGGATGGTAACAGGAGACAAGGGCACAACGTTTTACCCAGGTTCGGGCCCTCTTGATGGAGGTAAAACCCTACGTCCTGCTTGATTGATATTGATATTGTGGATGTTACAAGAGTGGATCTACCACGAGATCAAGGAGGCTAAACCCTAGAAGCTAGCCTATGGTATGATTGTAAGGGTTGTTGTTCTGTCCTACGGACTAAAGCCATCCGGTTTATATAGACACCGGAGAGGGCTAGGGTTACATAGAGTCAGTTACAATGGTAGGAGATCTACATATCCGTATCGCCAAGCTTTCCTTCCACGCCAAGGAAAGTCCCATCCGAACACGGGACGAAGTCTTCAATCTTGTATCTTCATAGTCTTGGAGTCCGGTCGATGATGATAGTACGGCCGATGATAGTTCGGCTGATGATGATAGTCCGGCTATCCGGACACCCCCTAATCCAGGACTCCCTCAATAGGCTTCCAATATATCAATCTTTATGTCTCGACCATTTCGAGACTCCTCGTCATGTCCGTGATCACATACGGGACTCTGAACAAACTTCGGTACATCAAAACTTATAAACTCATAATAAAAATGTCATCGTAACGTTAAGCGTGCGGACCCTACGGGTTCGAGAACTATGTAGACATGACCTAGAACTATTCTCGGTCAATAACCAATAGCGGAACCTGGATGCCCATATTGGTTCCTACATATTCTACGAAGATCTTTATCGGTCAAACCGCATAACAACATATGTTGTTCCCTTTGTCACCGGTATGTTACTTGCCCAAGATTTGATCGTCGGTATCCAATACCTAGTTCAATCTCGTTACCGGCAAGTCTCTTTACTCGTTTCGTAATGCATCATCCCGTAACCAACTCATTGGTCACATTGCTTGCAAGGCTTATAGTGATGTGCATTACCGAGAGGGCCCAGAGATACCTCTCCGACAATCGGAGTGACAAAACCTAATCTCGAAATACGCCAACTCAACATGTACCTTCGGAGACACCTGTAGTACTCCTTTATAATCACCCAGTTACGTTGTGACGTTTGGTAGTACCCAAAGTGTTCCTCCAGTAAACGGGAGTTGCATAATTCTCATAGTTACAGGAACATGTATAAGTCATGAAGAAAGCAATAGCAATATACTAAACGATCAAGTGCTAGGCTAACGGAATGGGTCATGTCAATCACATCATTCTCCTAATGATGTGATCCCACTAATCAAATGACAACACATGTCTATGGTTAGGAAACATAACCATCTTTGATTAATGAGCTAGTCAAGTAGAGGCATACTAGTGACTATATGTTTGTCTATGTATTCACACATGTATCATGTTTTCGGTTAATACAATTCTAGCATGAATAATAAACATTTATCATGATATGAGGAAATAAATAATAACTATATTATTGCCTCTAGGGCATATTTCCTTCAGTCTCCCACTTGCACTAGAGTCAATAATCTAGATTACATAGTAATGATTCTAACACCCATGGAGTCTTGGTGCTGATCATGTTTTGCTCGTGAGAGAGGCTTAGTCAACGGGTCTGCAACATTCAGATCCGTATGTATCTTGCAAATCTCTATGTCGCCCACTTGGACTTGGTCCCGAATGGAATTGAAGCGTCTCTTGATGTGCTTGGTCCTCTTGTGAAATCTGGATTCCTTTGCCAAGGCAATTGCACCAGTATTGTCACAGAAGATCTTCATTGGTCCCGATGCACTAGGTATGACACCTAGATCGGAAATGAACTCCTTCATCCAGACTCCTTCATTTGCTGCTTCAGAAGCAGCTATGTACTCCGCTTCACATGTAGATCCCGCCACGACGCTTTGTTTAGAACTGCACCAACTTACAGCTCCACCGTTTAATAAAAACACGTATCCGGTTTGCGATTTAGAATCGTCCGGATCAGTGTCAAAGCTTGCATCGACGTAACCATTTACGACTAGCTCTTTGTCACCACCATATACGAGAAACATATCCTTAGTCCTTTTCAGGTATTTCAGGATGTTCTTGACCGCTGTCCAGTGATCCACTCCTGGATTACTTTGGTACCTTCCTGCCAAGCTTATTGCTAAGCATACGTCAGGTCTGGTACACAGCATTGCATACATGATAGAGCCTATGGCTGAAGCATAGGGAACATCTTTCATTTTCTCTCTATCTTCTGCTGTGGTCGGGCATTGAGTTTGACTCAACTTCACACCTTGTAGCACGGGCAAGAACCCTTTCTTTGCCTGATCCATTTTGAACTTCTTCAAAATTTTGTCAAGGTATGTGCTTTGTGAAAGTCCTATATAAGCGTCTTGACCTATCTCTATAGATCTTGATGCCCAATATGTAAGCAGCTTCACCGAGGTCTTTCATTGAAAAACTTTTATTCAAGTATCCCTTTATGCTATCCAGAAATTCTATATCATTTCCGATTAATAATATGTCATCTACATATAATATCAGAAATGCTACAGAGCTCCCACTCACTTTCTTGTAAATACAGGCTTCTCCAAAAGTCTGTATAAAACCATATGCTTTGATTACACTATCAAAACGTTTATTCCAACTCCGAGATGCTTGCACCAGTCCATAAATGGATCGCTGGAGCTTGCATACTTTGTTAGCACCTTTTGGATCAACAAAACCTTCTGGTTGCATCATATACAACTCTTCTTCCAGAAATCCATTCAAGAATGCAGTTTTGACATCCATTTGCCAAATTTCATAATCATGAAATGCAGCAATAGCTAACATGATTTGGACAGACTTAAGCATCGCTACGGGTGAGAAAGTCTCATCGTAGTCAACCCCTTGAACTTGTCGAAAACCTTTCGCAACAAGTCGAGCTTTATACACAGTTACATTACCATCAGCGTCAGTCTTCTTCTCAAAGATCCATTTATTCTCAATGGCTTGCCGATCATCGGGCAAGTCAACCAAAGTCCATACTTTGTTTTCATACATGGATCCCATCTCAGATTTCATAGCCTCTAGCCATTTTGCGGAATCTGGGCTCATCATCGCTTCCTCATAGTTCGTAGGTTCATCATGGTCAGGTAACATGATTCCAGAATAGGATTACCGTACCACTCTGGTGCGGATCTTACTCTGGTAGACCTACGAGGTTCAGTAGAAACTTGATCTGAAGTTTCATGATCAATATCATTAGCTTCCTCACTAATTGTTGTAGTCGTCACAGGAACCGGTTCTTGTGATGAACTACTTTCCAATAAGGGAGTAGATACAGTTATCTCATCAAGTTCTACTTTCCTCCCACTCACTTCTTTCGAGAGAAACTCCTTCTCTAGAAAGGATTCGATTTTAGCAACGAAAATCTTGGCCTTAGATCTGTGATAGAAGGTGTACCCAATAGTCTCTTTTGGGTATCCTATGAAGACACATTTCTCCGATTTGGGTTCGAGCTTATCTGGTTGAAGTTTCTTCACATAAGCATCGCAGCCCCAAACTTTAAGAAACGACAACTTTGGTTTCTTGCCAAACCACAGTTCATAAGGCGTCGTCTTAACGGATTTCGATGGTGCCCTATTTAACGTGAATGCGGTCATCTCTAAAACATAACCCCAAAACAATAGCGGTAAATCAGTAAGAGACATCATAGATCGCACCATATCTAGTAAAGTACGATTACGACGTTCGGACACACCATTTCGTTGTGGTGTTCCGGGTGGCGTGAGTTGCGAAACTATTCCGCATTGTTTCAAGTGTAAGCCAAACTCGTAACTCAAATATTCTCCTCCACGATCAGATCATAGAAATTTTATTTTCTTGTTACGATGATTTTCCACTTCACTCTGAAATTCTTTGAACTTTTCAAATGTTTCAGACTTGTGTTTCATCAAGTAGATATACCCATATCTGCTCAAATCATCTGTGAAGGTGAGAAAATAACGATACCCTCCGCGAGCCTCAACATTCATTGGACCACAAACATCAGTATGTATGATTTCCAACAAATCAGTTGCTCGCTCCATAGTTCCGGAGAACGGCGTTTTAGTCATCTTGCCCATGAGGCACGGTTCGCAAGTACCAAGTGATTCATAATCAAGTGATTCCAAAAGCCCATCAGTATGGAGTTTCTTCATGCGCTTTACACCGATATGACCTAAACGGCAGTGCCACAAATAAGTTGCACTATCGTTATCAACTCTGCATTTTGGTTTCAACACTATGAATATGTGTATCACTGCTATCGAGATTCAATGAAAATAGACCACTCTTCAAGGGTGCATGACCATAAAAGATATTACTCATATAAATAGAACAACCATTATTCTCTGATTTAAATGAATAATCGGCTCGCATCAAACAAGATCCAGATATAATGTTCATGCTCAATGCTGGCACCAAATAACAATTATTTAGGTCTAAAACTAATCCCGATGGTAGTTGTAGAGGTAGTGTGCCGACCGCGATCACATCGACTTTGGAACCATTTCCCATGCGCATCGTCACCTCGTCCTTAGCCAATCTTCGCTTAATCCGTAGTCCCTGTTTCGAGTTGCAAATATTAGCAACAGAACCAGTATCAAATACCCAGGTGCTACTGCGAGCATTAGTAAGGTACACATCAATAACATGTATATCACATATACCTTTGTTCACTTTGCCATCCTTCTTATCCGCCAAATACTTGGGGCAGTTCCGCTTCCAGTGTCCAGTCTGCTTGCAGTAGAAGCACTCGGTTTCAGGCTTAGGTCCAGACTTGGGTTTCTTCTCTTGAGCAGCAACTTTCTTGCTGTTCTTTTTGAAGTTCCCCTTCTTCTTCCCTTTGCCCTTTTTCTTGAAACTGGTGGTCTTGTTAACCATCAACACTTGATGCTCCTTCTTGATTTCTACCTCCGCGGCTTTTAGCATTGCGAAGAGCTCGGGAATAGTCTTGTTCATCCCTTGCATATTATAGTTCATCACAAAGCTCTTGTAGCTTGGTGGCAGTGATTGAAGAATTCTGTCAATGACACTATCATGAGGAAGATTAACTCCCAGTTGAATCAAGTGATTATTATACCCAGACATTTTGAGTATGTGTTCACTGACAGAACTATTCTCCTCCATCTTGCAGCTGTAGAACTTATTGGAGACTTCATATCTCTCAATCCGGGCATTTGCTTGAAATATTAACTTCAACTCCTGGAACATCTCATATGCTCCATGACGTTCAAAACATCGTTGAAGACCCGGTTCTAAGCCGTAAAGCATGGCACATTGAACTATCGAGTAGTCATCAGCTTTGCTCTGCCAGACGTTCTTAACGTCGTCAGTTGCATCAGCGGCAGGCCTGGCATCCAGCGGTGCTTCCAGGACGTAACTTTTCTGTGCAGCAATGAGGATAATCCTCAGGTTACGGACCCAGTCCGTGTAATTGCTACCATCATCTTTCAACTTTGCTTTCTCAAGGAACGCATTAAAATTCAACGGAACAACAGCACGAGCCATCTATCTACAAACAAACATAGACAAGCAAAATACTATCAGGTACTAAGTTCATGATAAATTTAAGTTCAATTAATCATATTACTAAATAACTCCTACTTAGACAGACATCTCTCTAGTCATCTAAGTGATCACGTGATCCAAATCAACTAAACCATGTCCGATCATCACGTGAGATGGAGTAGTTCCAATGGTGAACATCACTATGTTGATCATATCTACTATATGATTCACGCTCGACCTTTCGGTCTCCGTGTTCCGAGGCCATATCTGTATATGCTAGGCTCGTCAAGTATGACCTGAGTATTCCGCGTGTGCAACTGTTTTGCACCCGTTGTATTTGAACGTAGAGCCTATCACACCCGATCATCATGTGGTGTCTCAGCACGAAGAATTTTCGCAACGGTGCATACTCAGGGAGAACACTTCTTGATTATTAGTGAGAGATCATCTTAAAATGCTACCGTCAATCAAAGCAAGATAAGATGCATAAAGGATAAACATCACATGCAATCAATATAAGTGATATGATATGGCCATCATCACACTACTAGAAAAAGGGCTATAGATGGGATTGACACTAATGGCGCACCAGACAGGCGGTGCGCCATTAGTATATACTAATGGCGCACAACCTTCTGATATGCCATTAGTGTTGAAATTACTAATGGCGCACCTGGCCCAAGGTGCGCCATTAGTATCAAAAAAATTTTGAACTAGTGCGCCTGTCCAAACATACTAATGGCGCATCCAAACGAAGTGCGCCATTACTAGTTCTAACTAGTAATGGCGCACCTGTCAGAAAGTGCGCCACTAATGTTGTTTTTTTTATTATATTTTTTATTCCTTTTTTTGCAAAACTACTAATGGCGCACTTTTCCACCGTGCGCCATTACTAGTTTAAACTAGTAATGGCGCACTCTGGAGCAGTGCGCCATTAGTATGTTTTTTTTTTGCAAAACTACTAATGGCGCACCACCAGAAGGTGCGCCATTAGTAACCTAGATTACTAATGGCGCATTTATGGTAGGTGCGCCATTAGTAAGTGGGCAGCAACAAGATATTTTGGACAGCCTCTCCTACCCACACTCACTTTCTCCCCACTTCATTCTCTCCACCGCCTCCTCCTTGTCTCGGGTGCCTCCTCTTTTTCACCTCATTTCCACCATAGATTCATTCAAATTAAGTGGTTAAATTACCTTGTTTTGATAGGTAAGTAAGGGGGGAAGCTATATTTATGTTGTTCTCCCTACAACAATGTGCACATGCACTTTTTATGGCCTAGCTAGATCTATGTATGTTCACGGTGTTGCATATGTTTGTGGTGTTGCATATGTGTTTGTGTTTGGAGATGTACCGGTATTTGAAATGCGATAGTTGCCAATATTTTGCCGGAATGTTGATTCATTTCCGTTTCGGCGAGAATTTTGGCATTAAGCATTCTTTTTTGTCCTATTTTTAGGGAAAGTCATGCCAAATTTTTTCTTGGTTCTAAAATATCATTTTGCTCTACCCCGCAGGCGACCATGGTCCGCGCGATGACCGAAGGCATCGTGAATAGGTTTTTGAGGTCCGCGAGGGCCGAGATGCTTCAAAAGAACAAGACGGAGATAAGATCTCCGTGTCGAAGATGCAAGCTGAAGAGCCTTATTGCGGACCCGGATTCCGGGCAGGTGCAGGACCACCGGCTCTTGTGTGGTTTCATGGATGGCTATCGGTGGCAAGGTGATGAAGATGACTACGAAGTCGTCCATGGGGGGCGGGCAAGAAATGAGGAAGGGCAGCAAGACAACCACCGCGGCTCGGGCGGGCGAGAAGACGAAGAATCCCCAGGAGATGATCATGACGGTGATGCTGTACACAGTCATCATGTAGAAGATGCAGGACATGATGATGAGGAAGATGCCGGAGCAGACGATGGGCATGATCATGAAGATGATGATGCCGGCGGAGCAGACGACGCTGGACCATCGATGGGCTGGGTGCAGGACCCTCATATTCAAGAGTTGCTTCTCAAGCAGACGGATAAAGCAAGAGCTGCCGCCCGAGAGAAAGCCAAGATGGATCAACTTGAGTTAGACGCGGTTACTCCATTGTATGAAGGATGCAGGCCCGAGGATACCCGCCTGAAAGTAACGCTCATGGCTCTGGAGATGAAGGTAAAACACAAAATGACCGACGCATGCTTCGACGAGAACATGTCATTCTGGCACGAACGTCTTCCCAAGGGGAACAAGTGCCCGACCAGTTTGGAGGAGGCGAAGAAAATCGTGTGTCCTCTGGATTTACCGCACGTGAAATACCATGTGTGCATGAACAATTGCATCATTTATCGGGACGAGCACGCGGAGTCTACCATATGTCCGGTGTGCGGCGTCACTCGATACAAGAAGAGGAAGAAAGCTCCTCAAAAAGTGGTATGGTACTTTCAATCACTCCTCGTCTGCAGCGGTATTTCGCAGACCCTAAGGTAGCAAAGCTCCTGCGTTGGCATGCGGATAGGGAGGAGAAGAAGCGAGAAGATGACGCAAATGATCTGGAGATAGATAAAAAGACAAGATGCTGAGTCACCCTAAGGATGCGAGCCAGTGGAAAGCGTTGAACTTCGAAGACCCAGAATTTGGGAATGATCCAAGGAACATCGTGCTGGGCGCGAGCACCGATGGAGTCAATCTGTTTGGCAGCCAGAGAAGCACACATAGCACCTGGCCTGTGTTTGTGTGGATGTACCACCTTCCCCCCTGGTTGTGCATGAAGAGGAAGTACATTCACATGAGTATGCTAATTGAAGGGCCGAAACAACCAGGGAACGACATCAATCTGTATCTGGGGCTGCTGAAAGAGGAGCTTGACACGCTGTGGAAAACGCCAGCCAATACGTGGGACGCCGCAGAGAAAGAATATTTCCCTATGAGAGCCGCACTGCTCAGGACGGTGCACGACTATCTCGGTTACGGATATCTCGCGGGGCAGGTAGTCCACGGATTTTCTGGATGCGTAAGGTGCATGGATGACACAATGTATCACCAGCTAGATAGAGATCCCGGGTCTTCGAAAACCGTGTTCATGGGACATCGAAGGTGGCTTCGCGACGATGACCCGTGGAGGAAACGCAAGGATCTGTTCGATGGTGAAACCGAACCCCGAAAATGCCCGTGTACGAGGAGCAGCAAGGAAATAGACAAGCTGTTGAAAAATTGGAAAGACTGCCCACTGCCGGGAAAGAAGCAAAAGGCACCAGAGTCGGGAAAGAAGCGAAAGGCGCCAGAGCCGCTGCTGAAGGTATGGAAAACGAGGTCTGTTTTCTGGGACTTGCCGTACTGGAAGATCCACCGTGTGCCTCACAGCCTTGATGTCATCCATATCACGAAGAACGTGTGCGAGAGTCTGCTTGGTACCCTGCTCAACATGCCAGAGAGGACCAAAGATGGGATGAAAGCAAGGGCAGACTTGAAATCAATGGGCATCACGCAGGAGCTTCACGCTAATGATGATGATGATGATGATGATGATGATGATGATGAGGCGAAGCAGGACACAGAAAGTCGTTGCAAAGGCAAAAAGGCCAAGAAGACCGGAAATGACTACCCTCCCGCGTGCTTCACTCTAAGTCAGGAGGAGATCGAGCAGTTTTTCACCTGCCTCCTAGGAGTAAAACTTCCTTACGGTTACGAGGGGAAGATAAGCAGATACCTAGACCCAGCGAAGCAGAAGTTCAGTGGGATGAAGTCTCATGACTGTCACGTGCTAATGACGCAGATACTTCCAGTTGCAATCCGTGGGATCATGGACGCGCACGTCCGTGAAACGCTATTTGGCCTATGCAACTTTTTCGACGTCATCTCTCGGAAGTCGATTGGCGTGAGGCAACTCAGAAGGCTACAGGAAGAGATCGTGGTGATACTATGCGAGCTTGAGATGTACTTCCCGCCCGCATTCTTCGATGTTATGGTGCATCTGCTGGTCCATATAGTGGAGGATATCATCCAACTCGGGCCGACGTTCCTGCATAGCATGATGCCGTTCGAAAGGATGAATGGTGTCATCAAAGGATACATTCGCAACATGTCACGTCCAGAGGGAAGTATAGCCAGGGGCTTTCTGACCGAAGAGTGCATCTCCTACTGCACGAATTATCTAGGCATCGAGAACCCCGTTGGTCTGCCCGTCAACAGGCACCTCGGCAGGCTCGCTGGATGGCGTCACCGTGAGGGTCGACGTGAAATGCATGTCGACTTAGAGGGTCGACTCGCCGACTTTGAAAGAGCAAACCTAGTCGCGCTACAACACATAGACGTGGTTGATCCTTGGGTGGTAGAGCACAAAACCTTTATTAAGAAGACGTACAATGACTGGGGCCAACAAAGGACGGACGGAGATATAATCAAAGAGCACAACTCATGTTTCACGCGTTGGTTCAAGCAGAAGCTTCTGTCGTACCCTTTACATGAGGATTCTTCCGCGAAAGAACAACTCATATTTGCCTTGTCACAGGGCGCCGAGCACAACGTGATGACCTATGAGGCGTACGATATCAACGGCTACACATTCTACACCGAGGCCAAGGACATGAAGAGCGATGGTTATCAGAACTCCGGGGTAACGATGGAATCCTACACTGGTAACGACAAGGACAGATACTACGGAAGGATCGAGGAGATCTGGGAGCTGAGCTATGCTGGAGAGAAGGTCCCGATGTTCCGTGTCAGATGGGCGAAGAGCATCCTAAAAGAAGACCGGTATTTCACCACCATGGTTATACCCGAAGCCAAATCCAAGACCGCGGGCACAAACGTCACCGCGAAAAATGAGCCATGGGTACTGGCTTCCCAAGTGGACCAATGCTTCTTCATTACCGACCCTTCAAAGCCCAGTCGTGTTGTCGTGAGGAGAGGCAAAAGGAAGATCATCGGAATGGATGGAGTAGCCAATGAGCAAGACTTCGACAAGTACGACGACCCGAGGATCGAACATGACGACGATGATGAAGTAGCAGCATACACCACAAGAAGAAGCAGGACCACCCTACCTAAAGGACGTCCGTTCCACAGAAGAACTCCATTTGCGAAAAAGAAGGACAAGAAGATTGTGAACAGATAGCTAGCTAAGATCGATTGTATTTAAATCGTAGCCTTCATTTCTCGATTGTATTTCATGGGAACTTTTTGAACTATCATGAATATTTTTGAATTTCATGGACACTCGATCTCGATCCCCCTCCATCTCGATCGCTATCCCACCTCGCCAGATCCGGTCCCCCTCACCGCCAAGCACCCCCCGGTCCACCGGCCGCCGCCGCCGACCCCCCGCACCCTCGATTCCCCTACTCAACCGCCGCCGCCGACCCCCCGCACCCCTCCCCTACTCAACCTCCGCCGCCGACCCCCCGCACCCCGCGCACCCTCCCCCGCTCCACCGGCATTACTGTTTGATGATATTTTTTAAAAAATTATTAATGTCTTATAAAAAAATATTACTGTTATGATTTAAACAAGTTTGAACATATTTAAACACAAATAAGTATCAAACAGCATTTTAAATGCATAAAAAAATTGTGGAGCCTGGGAATCGAACCCAGGACCTCCTCGTGTGAGAACTGGCTGCTGACCAGTCGAGCTAGTAGAGGGAACTTGGTGTGGATCAGGTCAGGTGGAAGATAACCTGTTGGCTCGAGCAGAAATCAAAAAAAATTACTAATGGCGCACCAGGGTGAGGTGCGCCATTAGTGTGGATGTACTTATGGCGCACCGAGGGGTGGTGCGCCATTAGTATTGTGCCGCCCCCATCCATAGTTCCTCCCCGGCGGCCCACCTAGCTATCCCCTCTCTCTCCCTCGCCCTCGCCCTTGATCCCCTTCCCCGACGCCGCTGCCCCGCCGCCTCGACGCCGCCCCGATGCCGCTGCCCCGCCGCCTCGACGCCGCCCCGTCGTCCTCGTCTCCGCCCCGACGCCCCGACGTCGCGACACCGCCCTCTCCTCTCCCGACGCCGCCGCCCCGTCGTCCTCATCGTCCACGTCTCCACCCCGTCGCCCCGACACGC
>NC_041389.1:150819510-150840373 GCF_002162155.2 Triticum dicoccoides | reverse complement strand
ACGCGACGCCGCCCTCTCCTCTCCCGACGCCGCCGCCCCGCTGCCCCGCCGCCTCGACGCCGCCCCGACGCCGCTGCCCCGCCGCCTCGACGCCGCCCCGTCGTCCTCCACCGCCTACCAGATCCACACCACCGCCGCCGCCGCCGACCAACTCCTCCACCAGATCCGCCGTGCAAGGTAAACCCTAGGCCTTTCCTGCTTCTACTCACGCCCCTACAGTTCGCCCGTTGGATTAATTAGCTGCTAAATCAGGCTTCTTTTCCTGAATGACACTAGATTTAAGAGACACCAACCAGTTTGAAGTCATTTTTCTGCATCTTTACTTCTCCAGTTCTATTTTTAGTTGCTAGAGCACCAGCTGGTACATCAAGTTTAGGGTAATATCGTGAGGCAAGGTTAGATGAATGTCACGTGTGCGATTGCTCTGTTTATTTTGTTGTCAGTTTGTACTTAAGTTGTGTCTGCATGCAATAGTAGAGAATGTCCCTAGTCCTAGTTACTTATTTTGTTGGTGAGCACTTAAAAGGAGTAGATATTGTTATCTTTGTTTCTCTGTTCTAGACAGTTGATTTGTCAGCATGCTATCTTCATTGTAAGTTTTCCTATCAGCTTGTGTATACTAATGTTGTATGCACAATATTTCTGATCCATCTCCTTGAGATGTGATATTCACTGTCGGTAGTTGTAATAATCAAATATGAGTTTGTCATTATGCCTTGACTTAGCACCTGATCAAGAGTAAATGGATGTGTGCCCTAAAACTAGAGTAGACATCTGCTGTCGTTTGGACACCTGAACAGGAGTTGCCCCAAAAGTTTAGTCTACTCATCTTCACCATCCCTTGTGAACTTGCTGGTTGTTTTGTGTGCATGGAACATTCAAATATCTTACCCTCTTTGGACAACTTAACTTCGTTGGTGTTTGGTCATGCTGTGCTGTCTAGACTGTTGGCAACATGCTGGTTATTTTTGTTTTTGATGTACTAATTCTGTAATTTGCATGGAGCTATGCCAGTTGATACAAATATCTTAGCCTCTTAGGACAACCTGACTTTGTTGATGTTGGTCACACATGTGCTGTTTAGACTGTTTATATGGGGCTCCTGATTTTATCATGAAGAAAGAATAGATAGTGTGGGTCTGACCTTGTTTAATTTCTGCAATTCTTGTATATGATATTCTTTGGTGTGTATTCCATTCTCATCGTGGTTTTGATCACAGAACAAGAAGGGAAAGGGCGACTGAAGTACCTACTGCAGCAGACAGAAGTATTTGCCCACTTTGCAGAAGGAAGCCAGGCTAAAGAGAAGAAGCCACGTGGAAGGTGATTCTTGGTTATGTTTTTTTAAAGCAATCCTTGGTTATGTTAGTGCCACTATATAGTACTTTACTATGAACACCCATCTTGGATGACCAATAGAAATTGCAGCCACATGTGCACCGATCTAATTTGAAACATCAATGAAAATTTAAAAAAATTTACTCTTAATTTGCTCTTAATTTTGTGGTTTGCAAGCTAGACTTTGCTCTTAATTTTGTGAATGCCTAATTAGGGTGCATTTCTGATAAACAAGAAAAGATAGCTTTGCGTTGACTTGCTTCCACATTTGTGTTCTTGCTAGGGACTGTTTAAAATGCTGGGATCAGTTTTGGAGACTGACCGGCAATTTAGTACTGCTGGTGCATTTCCTTTTAGTCTTAGATCATAAACTACTCTTTGCGAACATAAATAGATGATCTCAAATCACCATAGTACTGTGGAAATGGTTTAATGCTACTTCTGGCGTTCTTACTTCAGCATCTGTATGCCCATGCAATGATTTGCTTTGTTGTGATGGAGGCCTTTTTTGCCTTGTCCACCCGAGAGGCCCTTGAGTTTGCTGGAATGTCAATTAACTTCTATTCCAGCAAATTCGGGTACTCCATATGTCCTATTTTTAGCAAAGGTCATGCTGAAATTTTCCGTGAATTTTAGCATGACTTTGTTAAAAATAGGACATATGGGGTACTTGTGACTAATGATGAAAGCTTAGGCTTTTAGGGTGCCTCGGCGTCAAAAAACCCTCAATGATAAAAGCTTAGCTTTTAGGATGCCTCGGTGTCGACAAACCCTAAACAATAACCAACTTTTTGACCAAACTTTGTTCCTATTTAGAGAGAAAATGGCCAACAACGATGAGGCCGGGGGTTCGGGCGGCAAGGCATTCTGGGAGCTGTCCCAGGAGATGGAGGACCAACCTCAGTTGTATGAGGACGCCGCCTTCCCCACCGATCCTGAGACCACTGATGGTACCGCTGAGGATGACCCCACTGATGCCACCACTGATGGTGCCGCCGAGGATGCCACCACTGATGATGGCGGCGCATGCACAGATGGCAGCCAACCGAAGAGGCAACGGAAGGACCGGCGCCCGATCATGCTCCTCACCCTCAAGGAGGAAGTTACTGAAGTGGACTCCAACGGGAATCCAACGGCGCCCGAACGAATAGTCAAGGGGTACTCGCTTCAGCTCGGGTGCATTCTCCGGAGCACCGTCTCGATCAACACCGAGAACCTGAGGCATCCTGACCGAGGGAATTTGCGCAACCTCCTCTTCACGAAGCTGCACGAATGATACAAGTTCCCCGCTGAATTTGCAAACACAAGCCTCAAAGGGAATAAAGTGAACAATGCTGCCCTCACGAAGATGAGCAAGGCCCTGTCTACTTGGAAAAGCAATGTGAAGAGAATGATCGAGAAAGATGAGAGTTATGAGAAGATCAAGGAGAAAAATCCTTCGATCACCGAAGATGACTACAACGACTTCAAGATCAATTGCTCGAGCACCGCAAACTCCCAATCAAGTCAGTGGGGGAAAGAAATGCGGGAGCTGAACATAGGGGAACACACACTTGGTCCCGGCGGTTACAGAGTGGCGGAGCCTATATGGGACAAGGAGGAGGCGGACCGTGTCGAGCAAGGCCTACCGCCCCTCTTCGATAAATACGGTGACAAGCAGACCAGGAACTTTGTCAGGGCCCGGTACAAGAAGGACCCGAAAACAAAGGAGCTTACCACGGATCCGAAGACCAGGAAGCTTGAGCTTGTTCTGGTAAGGAATACACCCCCGCGTAATTAGCTCCATATGGTTGCATTCTAATTAATGAAGCCAAATTTCTAAATGGTTCACATTCCTTCCCCAGGCGACTGAAAGCAGTAGCGCGGGGTCGACTAAGAGCAACCCTTGGGACACCACTCTAAATAGGGCGTTGAATGTAATGAAGAACAAGGATAAGCTCAGTAAGCCAATGTCAGCTGGTCGTGTGGCCGGCAAAGGCTTGTCGACAAAATGGGGGTCATACTATACCGCTAGTGTGCGGAAGGAGAAAAAGACCAGCTCGGAAAGCCAGGCGCGCGAGGTTTAAGAACTCAAGGCACAGGTGGCACGGATTCCGGAGATTGTCCAAGAGCAAGTGGAACAACGACTCGGAGCGACGATCACCGCCATTGTGCCTACCTTGATCTCGGGGTTGAGTGCGTGGATTGCGGGCGGCCAACAGGGGCCGCCCCCGATTCCTAGCTTCACGACCAGCAACTCACATAATGCGATGGCGGGGCCATTGGTGCCTCCGGCGGAGGTGGCATTGGTGTCTCCGACGCCGGCACGGGAGCTTAATGCACCCGGGTGTACGTCGGCCGGCACCTCTGCAGCAAGCGGCCCCTCCGTCAACTGCACGCCCGCCGTTGGCGGTGCCTCGACATTAGCCGAGCTAGACGCCATCATCACGGTAACTAATTAAGCCTCTCTCGGCCGAGGACTTCATCTCCTTGCCGTTGACTGGGCATCCCTGACGCCCTACATGTTTTCGCAGGGCGCCGCTGACGTTCCGTGCACTCTCCTCCACTTCGTGAACAACGAGTTGGTCGATGTCGCCAAGGGCAAAATCGTTCAACCGGGCAACCCCTTGTTCCACGGTACCCAGATGCCACCCAACTTGTTTAGGGTTCAACTGGTTCAGGTGCTGCCAGGCTGCGACGAGTTGTTACCTTCGATTCGACCCGTCGGGGTTGACGATGATGACGTGATGACCCTCAGCGCCTGCCTGAGCCGGCCCCTGCTTTGGCCGAAGAGCCAGATTCGTTTGGGGGCGGGGGACACCTCCCCAAAGACAACACTGCCAGTCGTGCCGGCGCCAAGTCGGCCCCATGGCAAGACCGCCGCAACGGTGCCGGACATCCCTATGCCACTGGATCCAAACATGCATATGGCACAGGATCAGAACGACGATGACGACGATACATTTGGCAACGTCGATCAGTACTTTGCCGATCATGGGTACGATGGCGACTTCATGGGGCCTCCTTCTCAAGAACCCAACCCAACAAAAGACGTGTGCGATCTAGCTGGTACCACGGAGAAGCCAAGTTGCAACAGGCGTCGTCTGGCGTTCAGCTCTCAGGAGACGCCTCCAGCTGCCGACTTCACCGAGCCTCAGATAGGCGAGGTGCGAAATATTATCAGCCCCAACACAATCAAGAAGGCGGTCTGTGAGCAGAACTCGGTCCCACTACAGGAGAAGAAGAAGGCACGCAAAAGAAAGACTAAGAAGGGTGTGAGCCAGCCGGCACCGAGTACGATCCGTGCTCAGGACGGGCCACCTTCACCTAAGGATATCTCGAGGAGGGTGCATGTGGCGGGTAGGGCGATGCTACCGACAAATATGCTCAATGCTGCAACCGGTGCTATGCGGAGTCTGCATGACAGTGTTCTTTCTTTGGAGAAGCGGCGTCTCAGAGAGAAGGATGTGGCATACCCAGTTTTCGCGGCCAAGGTGCCAGAGGGCAAGGGCTTTGTGGATAACTCCATCGGGCGTACGATCGTCCTGCGGTTTGATGACATCCATGCTATGTTGAACCTTCATCCGCTGCACTACACCTTCGTTCAGCTATTTTCGCTGAGTATGGAGATGCGGATCATTCGTGACAAGACCCCGGACATCGTGATAGTCGACCCCTTCTACATGCGTGCCAAGATCTTGGGCAGCGCTGGGGACTGGCAAGTCGCGAGTTCTTACCTCGAAGGCGTCATTCTGGCAAACCAAGATAAGGATAACTTCCTCGTGCCTTACTTTCCCGAGTAAGTCCTCCCCTCAACCGGCCCGTAACATATGAATTCTTAGATTTCGATCATTTTTCTTTTAACATTCCGTGTTTTCTGCAGTGACACACATTGCACGCTCATCCTCCTAAGCCCCAAATATTCCATGGCCACGTATTTCGACCCGGACCGTCAGTTGAACGTAGACTACACAAATGTCAAGAAGGTTCTTGATGATGTTCTCCCCGGCTATGCCAAATCTGGAGGCACCTTCACCAAGCCTATTCGTAAGTACGGCAAGCACGTGTTCTCCCACAATACGACGTTCTGCTGCGTCAAGCAGCCGCCTGGCGGTCAGAAGGGTGCCTACTACGCCATCCATCACATGCGGGCGATCGTACGGGACCATCATCAACTTCTGCTACCGAGTAAACTCAAAGATTGGGCAAAGAGCGTGTCGGCAATCCAGGACGCGGACCTCCGACAAGAATTCTTTTGCATCCAGTTGGAGTTTGCGGAAATCATCCATCAAGATGTCCTTCGTACCTCGGGGCAGTTCTACCTCAACAATCAACCGTCCAACAGTGACATCGACACAATGCTACCAATGCAGGCTGACAACAACCGTTATTTCATGACTCCCACGATAGACGGCGGCTTCATCCATGCTCCGGTCCCTTGAGTCGAGTTGAAAGTAGTGATGCTGTGTCTAGTTCTGAAACATCGATTGGCTCATGTTGTAATTAAACTTAGTATGTCTCTTTGGTTTCGAGAGTCGTTCAACTTAGATGTAATCGATGCTATTAATGTCTTGCTTTTCTCTTCCGGTCGTTCTGTTGCATACTTATATATTGCTTATGTATTGTCTGTGAATTGGTACTAACGTTTCGTTTGGCTAGTGCATAGCGATGCCGTCGTATGTCGTGTACAAGGGTAAGGTTCCCGGAGTCTACGACGACTGGGAGGAGTGTCGGAGATAGGTTCACCGATTCAGCGGTAACAGTTACAAAGGGTACACCACTAGGGCCGAGGCCGAATCTAGATATGCCCGCTATCTAGCGGGAGAGGGGAGGGAGCGTTGGAGGAACCGGATGAAGACGAGTTTCATCGTGATGATGCTCATCGTGATGACCGCAGCTCTCTTCTATGTGATGGTAGTTTAGATGATCGATATCGACTTGTAATGTGAAGACAAACTCGCTACTCGTGGTCTCGAGACTTGTAATATAATGTTCTATCTTTGTTCGGTCTTTTCAATTCGGAGACTAATATGATGAATTGTATTCGGAGACTAATATGATGAATTGTATTCAAAGACTAATCTTCTATTGTATTCGATGAATCTGTTGTTGATGTGTGCTGTCTATATTTTGTCCAATTATACATTTTGTAACCTGTGCAAAAAACAGAAAATAAAAAATAAAAAAACCTAATATTCATACTAATGGCGCATCACATCACAGTGCGCCATTAGTATGACAAAGTATACTAATGGCGCATCATTAAACAGTGCGCCATTAGTATGCCGAAGTTACTCATGGCGCATCTTGTTGCTGTGCGCCATTAGTATGCCAGAGCACCTGGGTATACATGGCCCCCTGGGAGGCATACTAATGGCGCACTTCTGTATACACTAATGGCGCATCAGGGGTGCGCCATTAGTATACCAGATACTAATGGCGCACCAGTGGTGCGCCATTAGTAAAATATACTAATGGCGTGGCACTAATGGCGCACCACTAATGCGCCATTAATGGCCAAATTAGGTGCGACATTAGTAGGCCTTTTCCTAGTAGTGTCATCTTGTGCTTGTGATCTCCATCTTCGAAGCACCGTCATGATCACCATCGTCACCGGCGCGACACCTTGATCTCCATCGTAGCATCATTGTCGTTACGCCATCTATTGCTTCTACGACTATCGCTACCGCTTAGTGATAAAGTAAAGCAATTACAGGGCGTTTGCATTTCATACAATAAAGCGACAACCATATGGCTCCTGCCAGTTGCCGATAACTTCGGTTACAAAACATGATCATCTCATACAATAAAATATAGCATCACGTCTTGACCATATCACATCACAACATGCCCTGCAAAAACAAGTTAGACGTCCTCTACTTTGTTGTTGCAATTTTTACGTGGCTGCTACGGGCTGAGCAAGAACCGTTCTTACCTACGCATCAAAAACCACAACGATAGTTCGTCAAGTTGGTCTTGTTTTATCCTTCGCAAGGACCGGGCGTAGCCACACTCGATTCAGCTAAAGTGAGAGAGACAGACACCCGCCGGCCACCTTTAAGCACGAGTGCTCGTAACGGTGAAACCAGTCTCGCGTAAGCGTACGCGTAATGTCGGTCCGGGCCGCTTCATCTCACAATACCGCCGAACCAAAGTATGACATGCTGGTAAGCAGTATGACTTGTATCGCCCACAACTCACTTGTGTTCTACTCGTGCATATAACATCAACGCATAAAACCTAGGCTCGGATGCCATTGTTGGGGAACGTAGTAATTTCAAAAAAAATTCCTACGCACACGCAAGATCATGGTGATGGCATAGCAACGAGAGGGGAGAGTGTATGTCCACGTACCCTCGTAGACCGTTAGCGGAAGCGTTATGACAACGCGGTTGATGTAGTCGTACGTCTTCACGATCCGACCGATCCAAGTACCGAACGTACGGCACCTCCGAGTTCAGCACACGTTTAGCTCGATGACGATCCCCGGGCTCCGATCCAGCAAAGCTTCGGGGATGAGTTCCGTCAGCACGACGGCGTGGTGACGATGATGATGTTCTACCGATGCAGGGCTTCGCCTAAACTCTGCGACGATATGACCGAGGTGGAATATGGTGGAGGGGGGCACCGCACACGGCTAAGGAACGATCCGTAGATCAACTTGTGTGTCACTAGGGTGCCCCCCCCGCCCCCGTATGTAAAGGAGGGAGGGGGGAGGTGCGGCCGGCCCCCTAGGGGTGCGCCTGGAGGAGTCCTACTCCCACTGGGAGTAGGACTCCCCCCTCTTGCCTTGGTAGAGAAGGAAAGGGGGGAGGGGAAAGAGGAAAGGGGGGCGCCGCCCCCCCCCCCCTTCCTTGTCCTATTCGGACTAGGGGGGGGGGCGCGGCCTGCCCTGGCCGGCCCTCCTCTTCTCCCTCATGGCCCACTAAGGCCCATTAACCCCCGGGAGGGTTCCGGTAACCCCCCGGTGTTCCGGTAAAATCCCGATTTCACCCAGAACTATTCTGATGTCCAAACATAGGCTTCCAATATATCAATCTTTATGTCTCGACCATTTCGAGACTCCTCGTCATGTCCGTGATCACATCCGGGACTCCGAACAAACTTCGGTACATCAAAACTTATAAACTCATAATAAAACTGTCATCGTAACGTTAAGCGTGTGAACCCTACGGGTTCGAGAACTATGTAGACATGACCTAGAACTATTCTCGGTCAATAACCAATAGCGGAACCTGGATGCCCATATTGGTTCCTACATATTCTACGAAGATCTTTATCGGTCAAACCGCATAACAACATACGTTGTTCCCTTTGTCATCGGTATGTTACTTGCCCGAGATTTGATCGTCGGTATCCAATACCTAGTTCAATCTCGTTACCGGCAAGTCTCTTTACTCGTTACATAATGCATCATCCCGTAACCAACTCATTGGTCACATTGCTTGCAAGGCTTATAGTGATGTGCATTACCGAGAGGGCCCAGAGATACCTCTCTGACAATCGGAGTGACAAAACCTAATCTCGAAATACGCCAACTCAACATGTACCTTCGGAGACACCTGTAGTACTCCTTTATAATCACCCAGTTACGTTGTGACATTTGGTAGTACCCAAAGTGTTCCTCCGGTAAATGGGAGTTGCATAATTCTCATAGTTACAGGAACATGTATAAGTCATGAAGAAAGCAATAGCAATATACTAAACGATCAAGTGCTAGGCTAACGGAATGGGTCATGTCAATCACATCATTCTCCTAATGATGTGATCCCACTAATAAAATGACAACACATGTCTATGGTTAGGAAACATAACCATCTTTGATTAATGAGCTAGTCAAGTAGAGGCATACTAGTGACTATATGTTTGTCTATGTATTCACACATGTATCATGTTTCCGGTTAATACAATTCTAGCATGAATAATAAACATTTATCATGATATGAGGAAATAAATAATAACTATATTGTTGCCTCTAGGGCATATTTCCTTCACAAAGAACGGGCAGATCTCCCTCATCTACCTCCAGCCAGTCAGTGTTGACGATCTTCCTCGAAACGCCAGCGACCACCGGCCCAGTCCCCTGCCCCCGCCCTCCCCTCAACCTCACCGCACCACCCCTGGCCATTCCTTCAAGCCTTGCCGACCTCCATATCGGGCGCAAGCAGCTCCTGCACCCCACACCGCTATGATAGACACCGATGCGCCGCTTCCCCGGCGAACAGGTGGACTAGGTTCTCTGTGTGCCTAAGCGGGTGCTGCTTCTTTTAATTGCGATTTGACTGACCCTGAATTGAAATCCAGGCAGGCGACTGACCTCTAGATAAGGTGAAATAGTAAATGGAGGAAACCTTGTGCATTTAGTATCACGAAGAAGGTGCAGTAAGAAGCGCTCAACTAGTTTATTTCGTGGGATGAATACGCTTTGAGAAAAGACATAATATTTGCACGAATAATGGAAGAGGAGTACCTCTTTCTGCTGGCAGTGATGTGTCCTCCTTCTGTTTTTCCAACGATCTTCTTGTGGTTCGCTGGAAACGAGAAGTTGTGGAGGACGGTGGAGCCTTGGACGAACCCATGGCCAAGTTGTTGAGTGTGGTGCGGTGGCCATTTGTTGGTGGTGGGGAACTAGATCTGAGGCGGCGAACAACGGCGTAGCGGGAACATTTCTAGTGCGATGGACGGTTACAATAGTGGAGCAGCAGCGGTGAGGTGCAGTACGGCATTGTCGAAGTAGTTCTGGTACGGCGCACGTCGGCGTCGTGTCGTGGAGGCAGCTCTACCTCGGCTTCATCTGCTAAGTCCTTGAGGGTGTTGTGGTTGCAGTTGCGTTGGATGATGACTTCAAGGTACCGGCCCCGGCATGATGGAAGAGGGCGATGGTGGATTGGGCGCGATGGTGTGGAGGACGGAGGAGGCTTGGGTTTCGTGGCTGGTGGAGAGGGTGTTTTGGTGTGCACAGAGTATTAATGGGGAAACGGAGGGAGGGAAATTAAGGGGGAACAATGTTTTGGTTTGGGGACGCGCTTGTTTGAAATTTGGGGAAAGTTACAAACTTTGCCCCCATCTAAAATTTCTGACATATTGCGGGTCAGGGGTAGGACAGTAATCTCAGGTGTCCCAAATGGTGGGCGAGATAGATTTCGGCCAAGCGGATGGGTGTTTAGGCGCCCATGGTGTATGAATGCTTCTCGAAGGCGGTTGAGACTGGCATCTTGGTGAAGTTACAAACCTACCCCGGTTTAGACCTTTGGACATCGGGCCGATAGGCTACACGGGCTAGAGTTAGGACATTAATTTCCTACCACCAAACATTAGTCTCGTGCGGTTTCGGGTGACCAGAGGCTTATTTGGCGCTTCGTTCAATATTTTGGAGCAGAAGCAGTAATATTTTCAGTTCTCTTGAATTGAACTTTTAGAATTTGTCAAACTTCACAATTATTTTGGAATGGAGGGGGTACATTTGAATACACATTGTACACGAGTATATATTCAAAAAAATATTCAACTTACATCAATTCATGCATGGTTCCAGATATAATCTTCTTGCTTGCAAAAAAATAGTTAGACATGCATATGAATATATAGCATGTTCAAACGCACAACAAAGATTGATGCCCCCTTTTAGATCTGATTTACAAATGTCATTATCTCGGATTCAAATAGATGAATGCACTTCCTATGAATTCGAATATTCGAAACCCCCTATATGTTGAATTCAATATGTATTCTATTTCGTAGCTAGCAATTTGGAATGTATCCATGTAAGTGACAAATGTATAAAGTGCTTGACACTAACAACATGGAGTGAACTAATTAATGTCTATATATGAATTGCAAAAGCAATGCATTATCTGGATTTCAAACCACTCTCACTCTATGGATCGATAATATGAAATAAACCCATGCACATGCTAGAATTCCATAGAGTATGGGTGTCTGATAGATCAATGTTTGTTCATACACAAATTGGAAAATTCATGATCTCATCCAAAAATAATAATGCCATTTATATTTTAATTTAATGCGTAGAATCGCCTTTTACACATAGATGCACTATGCCTCGGGCCGTTCTCACACACGCACTATATATCTCTCTATCTGACACATAAGTGCACACACTTTATATACATCGGCATTTCTCTCTCACACATGCTCACAGTATCTCCCGGGTGTCTCACGCACACACTCTCTATATATATATCTCTCTCTCTCTCTCTTTTACTACCATGTACCACTCTTTTCACTAATCTCAGCTAGAAAACATTATTTCTCTCACATGCATATATACACACACACGGTCTCTACTAGCCCTCTATAGGCACATATATGTGCCTATGTGTCTCCCGCATGCACATTATCTTTAGACCTCTCTCGCACACATTGCCCCCCCCCCACACACACACACACCTATCTCTTAGTATTTGGTAGATATGATTCCATCAGATCATTCAGTAGGATATCCCTGACTGTTTTGCCGGATGGTAATACGAGGCAAAGTTTTACCCAAGTCTGGGCCCTTGCAGTTGAGGAAAAAGCCTACTCCTGGTGTTGTATATTTGTGATAGCGGTGTGTACAAAGTACATGTGAATATCAGGCATTGTGCGTGTGTGTATACTATCAACGAGCTAGCCCCAGGGATTATATAACATACTCGGGGCCTAGGGTTACAAATCATATATAGTCGGCATATCATCAGTGGGGATAGAGTCCTCCACGACTCTGGTAGCTTCTTCTTGTACGCCGAGTCCTCCACATGGGTCGGTCCAACCTATGTGGTGTAGGATGGAACCGACCCATGAGTCCTCACGTAGACCCACCACAACTAGAAATGATGTGTCCACCACACCCACACACAATCTGCCACTAAGAAAATAAGCATATACAATAGTACAAAGTTATACATGAAAGTTAATTGCATGATGCATCCAATAATATTTGTTTTGCATTGTGAATGTTTATATTTTCTCCTAAAATATTAGTCACGGGAAAGAGAAACGAAGGGCATATCTCTCCTTGTCTCCACCGGACACCCCTCTCTCTACACCGATTTCACGTACGCACACAAACTATCTCTCAGCCCTCTAAAAGTATGCCCCTGACACATTCATGCATGATGGTCAATGTATTTCAAGCGAAAGCACTATACAGTCATTGTACTTCAGAATATGCTCATTACGATCACCGTATACATTCTTGTGGTGATCATACGGTATCTAGCTCATGATACGTCTTCGTATTTTGTTGATGACACTGACGGACATTATATATGATGTGTGCTTTGTATTTTGTTGACGACACTTACGGTCATTGTATTTGAAGCGAAAGCACGATATGGTCACTGGACTTCAGAATAAGCTCATCACGGTCACCATATACGTTTTGTGGTGCTAACCAACCTGTGGTTGGATGGTAGGAGGACAGTGGTTTCCCCAGCCCACTTGGATTAATCTCGGTATTTTCCGGCGATGTGCGTTCAGTGGGAGGAGACATTCCCCTCGACTATGAGGCATCTATGGTGACTTCATAAAATCTCAAGATCATATGCTGGCTCACTCTCTCGAAGGTGCTCATAGGGGTAGGGTGTGCATGCGTGCGCTTATAGCGGTGAGTGTTTGCGCGTATATATGAGCGCTTGTGTCTGTACTGTGTTAAAAAAATACATGTTGTGATTATACGGTCACTGGCTCACCCATACAACTCTGTAATTTGTTAATGGCACAATCAATTGACCAATCAAATGTTCCACGTGGCACAACTAGTGTTGCACCATCAGCGCGCGTAACCGTGGGTCCCACCTGTCAGCGCATATATGAAATAAAAAAGGTAGCTTGAGTCTGTATTGTGTTAATAAAATACATTTTATGGTGATCATACGGTCACTGACTCACCATACAGCTCCGTAATTTGTTGATGACACAATCAATTGACCAGTCAAATGGTCCACATTCACCAACGCATATTACTATAGGGCCCACCCATCAGCGTGTATATGAAAGACAGAAATGGTAATAAATTAGTGGTCGGTGGGGATTCGAAGTCGTGAGACCTCTGGTTGATAGCCTGCGCGCCCTAACCATAGTGGACAAGGATCGCCTTGTGATGATATGCTGAGCGGGCCGTTTTAATTGCACACATGCACAAGCCACTATGGTGAATACAAACACATCACACATGCGCACAAACACGGCTCGCATGTATGGATGCAATACTCACACGTACACATGCACGCACGCAACACTCGCACAAACACACGCGCGCATGCATGCATGCAACACTGATATGTACACATGCACTCACGAACACACGCACGCACGCAAGCACACATGCATGCAACACTGAAACGTACACATGCACGCAACCAACACTCACATGCCTGCATGCACACAACACATGATGAAAGACACACACTCAACCTATATGTGCATGCACCCTTTGTTGAGGACATGGATTCTTACAGGTATTAATCAATCTTATCTGTGATAAGCAAAACATTGATGTTTGCAGCAGTCTTTATAAATCACAACGTATCAAATGGGATATCAACATATATATGAAAATTTTAAAATTCTCTTACATTATATAGTAGGCTTATCAACCTACATGAATTAGATGACGCCACACTCAATGAACAATTATCGGTTTATGAAATGCCCGCTTCTCACTGCCCTGGCCCACCAAAAGCTCCTCTGCCTGCATTGGGTCACTGACATGCAGGCCAGGTACCCAACGAGACCACACATCAATGGAAGAATGGCGTAGTGTCGTACGTTAGAGTCGAGGGCACCGCTCGCTACACGTACGGCTGAACACGCCTCCTTGCCGCATTCAAACGCCTCCATGAAACCCGTGTGGAAGCCGAGAAACCCACTTCGGACACATGTCCTTTCATGAACGGGCCCACATCAAACGCAACGCTGGCCGAGCTCCTCCCGTCCGTCGTATATTTAATCTGCCATTTCAATAAGGCCAGACGCCGGCCAAGAATCACACACCTCCGTCGCTCCCATATCTCCTCCTTCACAATTTACTCCACTCTTACAATGGCTTACAACGAGTAGTTATCCGTCATCGAAGCTGGCTTGGTGGCCCATTGAGCCCGTCGGATACGAGCTATGCAGCTCGCTGATCCACCTCCCTCCCCTCGCCCGACGAAGCCAGTAGCCGCCCCAAGCCGACGTGTGGTTCAGCAACTCGCCGCTCCAAGCCAGCTTGACGAGGAGCGGTGAGCTGCTCCACGCCGGCACAGCGGGGAGCACGGGCGTCGTCTCCACCGTCCACGACGCCGCATTGTACCGTGCATCTCGTGTCTGCGACCGCTTCTCCTGTTTCTATGGCTGAGACTCCCATGCATGTGGTCGCGCCATGCAAGCAGAGACAGAAGCCATGTGCACGGAGAGCAACGAGTCGGTGGCCAGTGCCTCCGCGTCCGCTGCCATCATCGAGGAGAAGTAGAACACGGGAGGACGCCGCCGCTTGGGTCCCATGAAGGCCACCGCCGAGGCGACGCCTGCGTACACAGCAGGTGTCTCGCCAGATCCTTCTGTTGCGAGGACCTTCGTCGACCCCGCATGGGCTCCACGGAAGAGGAGAAGCCTCGTTCATACTCCATCTTGGGCATCAGCCAATGATGTCAGTTGAGCGGTGGGGAAGCGAGCCGTCCTTTGCGCTGAAGCATATACCTCCAGGGCTCCCGGCAGTCCGGTGATCGTGCTGCCTGACATGAGGAAGACAAATGGATCCGCGGACGACCTTTTAGGATAGGTATTATTATACCTGTGTTGTTCAGGAGTAGCACCGCTTAGTTGATTTGTATGTAATGAAATCCATCATATTTATATGAAAATCCGGTATTTTATATGAATTCCATCATTGTTTATATGAAACATCGTCGTGCTTGCATGAATTTCGTCCGGTTGGTTGAGGTGCTGTCAGAATGTGTGCGGCTACGTTTGGATGGTGTAATTTGCGGGTCGTCGGTCGGTCTGCGGCCAGCTCGGGCAGCATGGTGGGACAAAAAAATCACAGCTCGTGCGAGCTCGTCTCCAACGCGCGCACTGGAGGATGCATGAGCACCCGAGCTCTTCTTCGTTCATCGGTGGCAAAGGCATGGGTGGACAAAAGGGTCGCCAATATTTTGGCTGCCCCGGACAAGATCCAAACAACCCCTTCCAGCCCCACCCTTCCCAGCACATTCGAATCCCTCGTTCGCCGTGAAATTTTGCCATGTATTGTTTTCATGGATATTTTGCTATGTAAAAGCAAATTTAAATATGAGCGAATAATCGGTATCCGTGGTCTTTTGCTGGGACACAGCTAGATGGCCTCATAGTAGTAGTAGTGTAATGTACTAGTACTACTAGATAGTGAGTGCTTACTACTGTATCATGTACTCCCTCCTTTCTCAAATATTTGTCTTTCTAGACATTTCAAATGGACCCACCGCCGTCCTTGCCAGGCGCTGGGCACGCGTCCCCCGCGAGCTCCTCGCGTACGACTTCAGGGTGAGCGACATACTCCCGGCAGAGTACGACCAGACGGTCGCCCTCCGCCGGCTCGACCTGCCGCGCGACAAGGCTCTGTCCAGGATTGTCGACGGCCTGATGGCGAGCTCCGAGGCCTCTACCATGCGTGCGTTCGTGGACGGCGTCACCGGCTTCCTGGAGGCAGACGGCGGCGCTCCACATATATCTACATCGTGCGTTTGACTCTCCCTGGTAATCGCTTTATCCAAGCTTTGAGAGTTTTGACTACATCGATTGTCGATCACCGCCTGCTGCTGGGTAAGAACTGGTAAGAATTTGAGTTTTGCTTGACGGATTTGTGATACCCACCACCACCACCACTTGTTAGTAGTCTGTAGGATCATATTCTTGTCTGTTTCTATTGGTGTTAACCATGCCAAGATCAGAAGCCGACGAGATTGATACACATGTATGTAGACACATTTTAGAGTGTAGATTCACTTACTTTGCTTCGTATGTAATCACTTGTTGAAATCTCTAGAAAGACAAATATTTAGGAACAAAGTGAGTACATACTAATTGCAATGCATGCATGTGTTAGCAGTATAATGACCACGTACAAATTTGATGGTAAGATTTGTGTAAGTTGGATGTCATATTATTACTATAACATGTGGTCAAAGTTAGCCTCCAAAACGCATTTTAGACCCTATATGGATTGAGGGAATACATGCATTGTTGAGGTTTCTCTTAATCCTTGCATGCAACATTTTTATTGAAGCTTGAAATGTGAACACGTAAATGGGAGGGACTACTACAACCCTTTCAAAAGAACTGTAGTGCTAATGGTATCGTACTCCTTCCGTTCACCATGTCACATGCTCAGCACTTTTGCAAACTATGGAAGTAAAATATTTATTCCACCACTCTACATCTATTATGGATACATTGTGGATTTCAAATTGAGTCATATGGGTCTTGCGGCAGACCCGGGAGTGCCTGTTGGACTCGAATCCGACCGAGGCAATACTACGCCGATCTGGACCTGCCGCGCCTGATGACAAACGGAGGAGGCCAGTTGGACAGGAACTCGGAAGTGCATACTATCCCACGGCCTTGCAGGCCCGATATGACAGCCTCCGTCTCGAGTCTGTGCGTTCGCCCGAAAAAGCGTTTCTGGACACCAAGTGCGCTGACACGTATGCACGGACCATGGGTGTTAGCGAGGTTTTCAAACAGGTTTCAAGCCGCGAATCAACCTGTGGTTGAGTTGGTTAGATGGACAGTGATATCCTCAACCCACCAGGGTTTAAATTCTGGTGCTCGCATTATTCCTGAATTTATTTCAGGATTTTCGGCGATGCGCTTTCAGTGGGAGGAGACGTTCCCGTCGACGACGAGGCGTCTACGGTGACTTCGTAAATCTCAAGATGATATGCCGGCTCAGTCTTTCGGAGGTGTTCATAGGGGTAGGGTGTGCGTGTGTGCGTTCATAGAGATGAGTATATGCGCGTGTATATGAGCGCTTGTGTCTGTACTGATGCTAAAAAAACAGGTTTCAAGCCAGCCAACCAGGTCAGTGGGCCCCGGTGAATCGGCTTTCGCGGGGCGGGCGGGCAGCGGACCAACCCGCACGCACGGACGGTATTTCTGATTGGTCCTCGCCGGCACCCACCAGCTGCACCTGGTTGCGTTGCGTCTTTTGAGCTGGCGTCTTGGCATCGCCGATCTTAGGGCATGTACATCAGGTTTAGACGCCTGTTGCCACGTCACCTGTAGACTGCGGTAGAAACTCCTCATACAATAGATGTCTTTCCTTACTATCGGCAATACCGTAAAATTAGTAAATCTGTTAATTAGTCTATAAAGTTAAATTCCATCCATCTCCGACCGACCTCACCGCTCCTACTCTCTAAAAAGGGTAGTTGCCATCCTTTAGGGTGTGTCTGGTAGAGTGCATAGAGGGTGCATGAGCTCAAGAATTGCCTTCTCGACCCATTTTTGGGTGTTTGGCAGCCTGCATGGGGCCTCTTCAGCATGCACAAGCTCAGCCCAAATACCCTTTTAGCATGCACGAAGTGAGAACACCCCAACAACCGTTCACTGGTCGGCATGCATGAGTGAAGCGAGCAACAACGTGTTTCATAAAAATATTCAGAATTTCTAAAAGATGATTTAATTTTCAGAATACCAAAAATGTTCAAATTTTCGAAAAATGTCTAAATTTTCGAAATTTGATAAACTTTTCGAAAAAATGTGTAGAATTTTAAATTTGTTTAATTCTTTGAAACAGTTTGAATTTTTGAAAAAAAATGATTTTTGAAAAAATGTTCATCAAAATTTGTTTAAATTTTTTAAACATTAGAAATTAAAAAATGTTATTTTTTTTCATGTTTCAAAAAATTGTTCACATTTTTTAAATGTTTTATTCACTTGTTTGAAAATAACAGTTGCTACGGTACCGTCTGACATGTCTAAACAGATGCAAGCTGCCAAACAGAGTTTCAGCTTAGCATGTCTTCGCACATACATCCCTATCAAACAACAGCAAATGCATGTACTCGGCATATCCACACTAAGCATGTATCAAAGGAGAACAACTATGCTATGTTGGGAATGCTACCAAACACACCCCACACACTCCATACAACACTAGAAAGGTTGTCCGTAGCGACCAAGTTTCAAGCGCTGCAGATCATCGTTAATTGTACTGACGGGCTCTTTCTCTCTACTCAATTTCTGTCCCCCACGTCATCTAAAATCCTAATTGTAACCCCTTCTAGACAGCTGATTGTACTCGTTGTACATGCCCTTAGGCCAACCGGACCCATCTAGTCCACTTATGTCCATTTTGGTTCAAATAAAGTCATGGTCCAACGCACGGTCATATCCGTTAAATTTGTCCGTTCTTTTTTCGAAGCAAATTTGATCCGACGGACAATGAAGGGACGTGCACTCGTCCGTTTCTTTTCCATCTCGAGGCGCATGGGGGTCGGCCACCTACCTCCCACCCATCAAATTAACTACACACACGCGGGCGGCCCCACCCGTCAGCCTCTGAGCCGCGCGAGGTCCTTTTACTGTGGAAGCTGTAGACTAGCCAGTCCAAACTTTCACTCCAGGCGACGCCTGCCTCCTTGAAACCTGACAGGGCCAAACCCTAGCCACCGGCCTCCAAAGCTCCACCCCTTTCCTCCACCCCGTCCTCATCGTCGGCCATGGGGTGGCACTAGATCGACAACCGCAAGGGGAAGCATGACCATGAGGCTGAATCTTCCTCTGGTCGCCGCAACCGCTCCACCCCCTCCTCCTCCGCCGCCATTCTTCATCGCCCTGCCAGCGGCCAACCCTTGCAACCTGGCCGTACATGAAGGCCGATATCTGCAAGCGCTACTGGGACACGGGGAAGCCGCTGCCGCGGAGCGACGTCCACCTCCCAAATAGCCGGCACTTGTCGATGGACCGTGTGCCCATCCCGCTGGTCCCCGTCGGCATCCGAGCCCGCTGCGAGGAGATCCAGCGCTGCCACGCCCTCCTGCCTCCTCCCACGACCCCTTGTTGATGACGTCATGTACGCCGTTGACTCCCCGCTGTGGGACACGTGGTTCCGCGACGAGCACGACCTGCAGCAGTAGTCGTACTTCATTGGTAGTGGTTCGAGTGTGCCACGGGCGCGCGGTCGTGCACGGATCCGAGGGATCACCCTGACACCATCCCACCACCACCACCTCCCATGACTGCTGAGGAGGAGGATGAGCTCGTGCGGTGAGTTTTGGAGGAGTCCATCCACGACCATGACGAGGACCAGTGGTACGGGCTCGAGGTAATGATGGCCTTCTTCGCCGTGGGTGACGTCGCCCTCCCCCCTGAGCTGCAGGAGGCCGTCGTCGTCAAGGAGGAGGTGGTGTTCAAGGAGGAGGCCGTCGTCGAGCCGCACTTCGCAGCAATGTTGGGGCAGACGTGTTCCTGGATGGACACGATGCCGTGCACACCGGAGTTCGTCTCCGTGACGCCCTCGTGGGTGGGTGCTAAGGCGTGGTTGCCGTCCCATGCAGGCGCCTCCAGCCATGCAGCCGCCGCAGGGGCCGCCTGCCCACCTCTGGCAGCCACCGTCGTACATCAACCTCACCGGGGACGACGACTAGGAGAACGGCGGCGCCTGAAGATGGCGACGACATCGAAGACGGCCACGGTGACAGTGGCGTCAATTTTTTAATGTTTTTTTAAGTTTGAAGTTAAGTTTAATGTGTGGCTGGGGCTTGATTAAATAGTTTAAATATTCTAGAACTATTTGATTAAGTTTGTTTCTATGTTTTATTAATGTGTGGTCGATGTATTTTTTGCATTGCGAGCCGGACAGAATGCAATGTGGCCGTGTGTTGGGTGTACCGACCGGCGGACAGTCTAAACTGGACACGGGCGTCCATTTTGCCGGCCTAAATGGACAAAATGGACAAATTGAATGTCCGTTTGGAGTTGGACTTAGAACATGGTTAACAGTTTAGCCCACGGCAAGTTTTATGAAGTTGTCATTTCAAGAATAGCCAACCTAGTATCCTACTGATACAGGAAAAAATATTTTGTATGCTAGTGCTATTAATATGAGGTCGGCATTTTGGAGCTTGGCCTCCATGGAGGCCCTTTAAAAAAAACAAAAATCATATTTTTTTGGTTTTAACAAATTCTAAAAAAAAATTGTACAAGTATACAAGGATGTGATGTGTATGTGTATAAAATTGCAGGATGAAATATCTTGAGATGCGATCAGTGCAAAAAGAACAAATTCATGGACTTTGGGATGAATAGTATCATGTACTAAAAAACATAGATTTGTTTTTTTGCACAACCCTCATTTCAATGTATTTCATCCTGAAAATTTACACACATGTGTGTTATACCTCCATGTATGTCTGTATTTTTTTCAGATTTTTTTAAAATGTAATTTTTTTTGGAATTTTGAACTTTTCAAAAACTGGCCTTAATGGAGGCCGAGCTCCAAAAGCAATTTTGGTATTGATACATAGCTCATATTTTTCTCGCAAAAAAAGTGTTGGAACAAGTGCTATAGCTGGCTGCAAGT
>NC_041389.1:150804896-150819247 GCF_002162155.2 Triticum dicoccoides | reverse complement strand
TCTTCAACTAGGCAAAATCTAATGTGGCATCTTTTATATCTTTTATAATCAGCCTACATCACTCTGTTGTATTATCTTTTATAATCAGCCTACATCACTCTGTTGTATTTGGACCTACCACTCCCATTCTCGGGTATAATGAAGCGGTAAGAGCAACAAATTCACTTTGGAGGACGAGAGAGCCCTATTTATGAATAGTGTCAAAATATCATTTTAATGTTTCAAAAACAAAGTTTAGTTACTTTGGAGGACTGAAGCGCTTTCAAACAAAGTTTATTTACTTTGTTCTGATGCTTCATTCTAAACCTAGAATACGTGAATTGGACGCTCACAAATTACATACAAGTTCCCTAAGTGACAAAACCTTGTAGACGACATATTTGGTGTCTAAAATGATGAATGCAAGACTAGGCATGTGCGCCCCATAATTTCCTACCTATAACATAGGTTGATGTTTATTGCCAGAAAATGAGAAAAACGACCAATACACTTCATGGAGTATGTTACTCCATCCGTTCCGATTTACTCGAAACGGAGGGAGTACTATATTTGGATAATGACACCAAGTGATTGTTTAAAGACGCTTAGTCTCTAAGCAAGATACACTTAGCGGTTGCATTTATTCCCCAATCTTTTCTGTTTTATTTACCATCGTGGTGCTTTTACTTCTTATTCTTGTAGTACATGTGCTACTTTTAGTGAGAAAGATAACTGAAATGAGTACTTTCAGAAAAGTCATTCACGTGATCTTACATTAGACCCCCCCAATGAATCATCTTGCTGCATAAACTACTCCTAGAAAGAGTGGACGTAGCCAAAGCACTTTAGCATCACAAAAACAACGAAGTCAAACAAAGGAATACTTAATAACACTCATCACCACGTCAACACATTTGCGTCAGGAGTGTTGCAAGGTTGTGATGATGCAATGAACAATGGGTTGGCTAAGATTAAATTTCATACCGTAGACACGTTAAGTTCAAATTTTAATAACCTTCAATTAGGTCATCACAAGAAAAAACCATATTTTTGACAAATGCTAAATCTTGTTGGCTCAAAATGAAGCATCAAAATGATACATAACACAATGAGCACACACACCTGGTCTCTGCATAGTTAGGATTCACACAACCAACATCAACACGCACGAAAACACGCCGACAATTAGCAAAATCATATAAGACCAAAGCTATGCGTAGGCGAGGAAAAAAAGCTCCAAAGCAATCGGAAACCTGCATGAATGACCATATCCACATCAACTGTATCATGACACCACACGGACAATGAGGTTCTTCAACAACAATGCCTTCAGAATGAAAGCAACACTCAAGTGCTGCTTTCACGACTAGAATCTAGGATCTGAAGAATTAATCCGAACATATCCGAACAATGCCTTCAACAAGTAACGACATTCAAAAAACATCGTCATTGCCAGGTATAACCAGCTTGGGTCAGACCTAGGTTGTCGCTTCGGAGCTCGAGATCAGGTGCTCGAACCACCATCAAAGTCACTTAAGTGTTGTCTCCTCCACTTTTTCTTAATCCCAACAGTTACATGTGATGCAACGGCCGCAGCCGCAAAACCGCCGTCGTCCATAATTTGGACCAATCGCTGCAAACCGTCGTCCATAAGGGGCCTCTTTGGCAAGCCGTCGTCCATGATTTGCATATCATAACCACTGGATCTTGAGAGATGAACACTTATGAAGACCTTTCGATGACCACCACCATCATAGAGCAGTAGGAGGTCGCTGCAGCACAATCTGTAGTCACAACTGCCCGGTCGACTGGATCTGGATCACCACCACCAAACCCTAGACCGTAGCGCAGCTGGCCGGCCACCGCCCGCGTGGAAGGCCAACAAAACACATGTTAGTTGCTATTCTACTAATTGTTTCCTCATTCTCTAAAAGTTTTTGTTTATAGCAAAGTTATGATCAAACTACTCCAGTTGAATCATTTATAACAAAAGAATATATATCTAAGTAATTGTCGCAATTATATGCAATTTCATTAGCTATGTAAATACGTTAATGCAAAAATTGACGGTCAAAGTTGTGTTTTGAAATCTTGCTTGCGTAGATCGTGTTTGTACAATACTTCAATTTTTGACCAATCTAAAGAAAGCACGTGTAAATACCGCCTACCCTTTCTAAGAAAAAGAAGGAGAATGTGCTTTTTCTAATAGGATGAATCTTCAGTGTGAGCACCTCCACTCAAACTATTCAGCACCTTTTCCCTCTGCCCTATAGAATTGATTTCGTGTAACCTCCTCCACTCAAAATCCTACAACACCATCGCGGTAAAAGCTAAAAGCTGTGAATCCATTGCATCGCAATTCGAACTCTTTTCATTTTTGAAGAATCCATTGCATCTCAACCAAAAATTCACCGTGCTCCGAGGAGCAAAGCTGTGAAAACGACATTTTTGTCCATGGAGCATAGCAAATACCAAAACCCAACCCCAACCAAAACCTAGCTTTGTCCAAAAACCCAAAGGCCCCCCTCCCTTTCCCCTCCCCCTCCCCGCTTTCCACCATTTCTTCGAACACCTTCTCCGATCGCGCGCCGCCGCCCATGGGGGAGGCCTCCGAGTATGACGGGGTGGATGTGGCGGCTGTATCGGCGAGGTTGCTGGAGCTGGTGGCCGACGACGACGTGACGGCGCTCGTCGACCTTCTCGCCGCGCACCCGCTCCTCGCGGATGAGCCGGCGCCGTGGTACTCTCCGGCGCGGGGCGCGGAGCCCATGACGCCGCTCATGGTCGCCGCCGCGTACGGGTCCCTGGCTTGCCTCGACGCCCTCCTCTCGCCGCCCCACCTCGCCGACCCCAACCGCGCATCCGCCTCCTCGCTCTCCACCCCGCTCCACCTCGCCGCCGCGGGCGGCGCTCCATCCGCACCCACCACCGTTTCCCGCCTCCTCGCTGCCGGCGCCGACCCTACCCTCCTTGACCATCTCCACCGCCGGCCGTCAGACCTCGTCGCGCTGCCGCCAAACTCGTTGCCCCTCAAGAACCACATCCTCTCACTCCTTGGCGCCCGGAAGGAGTGGCCACCGGACCCCTCACTCCCGGACATCAAGAACGGCGCATACGCTTCCGACGACTTCCGCATGTATTCCTTCAAGGTCCGCGCGTGCTCCAGGGCCTACTCCCACGACTGGACGGAGTGCCCCTTCGTCCACCCAGGAGAGAACGCGCGGCGGAGGGATCCGAGGAAGTACCACTACAGCTGCGTGCCGTGCCCGGAGTTCAAGAAGGGCGCCGGGTGCAGGAGAGGGGACATGTGCGAGTATGCGCACGGGGTGTTCGAGAGCTGGCTCCACCCGGCGCAGTACCGGACGCGGCTCTGCAAGGACGGCGTCGGCTGCGCGCGCCGCGTCTGCTTCTTCGCTCACACGCCGGAGGAGCTCCGGCCGCTGTACGTGTCCACAGGCTCGGCCGTGCCGTCGCCCCGCGGGGCGATGGAGATGGCCGCCATGGGGATGGGGCTGTCATCTCCGGGATCTTCGTTCACGCCGCCGCTGTCGCCGTCCGGTGGAGGGAGTGGCATGGCGTGGCCGCAGCCTAACTTGCCGGCGCTGTGCCTCCCCGGGAGCGCAGGGAACTTGCACCTGAGCCGGCTGCGCACCTCGCTGAGCGCGAGGGCCATGGCGGTCGACGAGCTTCTGGCCTCGGGGGACTATGACAACCACCTTGGATCGCCTGCCTCTGTGCGGTCGGCGAGGGGGAAGGCGCTTGTGCCGTCAAATCTGGACGAACTGTTCTCGGCGGAGATGGCGGCCTCCCACTCGCCGCGGTACGCCGACCAGGGCGGCGCTGCGTTCTCGCCGACGCACAAGGCCGCCTTCCTGAACCAGTTCCAGCAGCATCAGAGCTTGCTCTCGCCACGGGCTGCGGCCACCCCAGAGCCTGTCTCACCAATGAGCTCCCGGCTGCTCGCTGCGTTGGCGCAGCGGGAGAAGATGCAGCAGCAGACACTGCGAAGCATGAGCTCAAGAGACCTGGGCTCCAGCGCCCCGCTCCTGGTCGGCTCACCGGTGGTGGGCTCTAGCTGGTCCAAATGGGGCCTCCCCTCGGGCACCCCAGATTGGGGCGCTGACAACGACGAGCTTGGCCGTCTCAAGCGGTCCTCGTCGTTTGATCTCCGGTCTGGGGCCAACACCGATGAGCCTGACCTCTCATGGGTCAATACCTTAGTAAAGGAGCCCACGCCGGAGAAATCATCAACCAACGGGACCATGGCAACAGAGTCTATTGGCATCTTGGGCCGATCAGCAAGCCACCACGAGAGCATTGCCGGTGATGACAGTGCCATCTTGGGTCGAACAGCGAACCACCGTGAGGGCATCATCGACGGTGAGGAGGACGCCGCCACTGGTGTCATCGGTGGGTGGCTCGAACAGCTCCAGCTCGATGAGATGGTAGTTTAGAACAACCAAACACACAGATGAATCAAGAGAGGTGAAATTTTTTTGGCTGTGCTTCAACCGGCTGCTACTGCCTGCTGCTGCTAAGTTACCAGCCTCAGGACATCATGCTAGCAAGTACTGGTGCCACATTCTTTTGGGGTTGTTTGGTGTAGAAGGTGAGGAGATTTTTAGCATTTCGAGCTTGGCCACAGGTGAAGCAAATGGAGGAAATGGAGCCTAATCAACTGCATCAAAATTGCCAGCTTTGCCTAGGTGAGGCATTTCTCCTTATATTTCTACTTTAGTGCCCCCTTTCTCGTTGATCTTTATAAAGGTGACTTCCTCACTATGAGGATTGTGAATTACTCTTATCTTATGGTACTATCTTATCTGTTGCCCCCTTATCCTTTGGTTGTGTTGTGAACCAAGGATTAGGAGGGGAGAAGGATATTAGTATTACATCAAATTGTTGCTCCATGACTCGACTCATGGTTGTTGTAATAACATATTGCTGTTGTACTTGAGATTCATGAACCATGATTGATGTAAAGTTCCCACTTGCTATTCCAAAATTAAGCTCCGTCCTTCAAGATTAAGTTCTGCTACTGCTTGATTTTTCTTCACAATGAACTGTCTAAATGCAGATTACGTTATAGCATCACACAGCATTACATCTATGTGGAGTAATCGTTGTTCATCTGCTGTTGCTGGTTCCAAATGCCGGAATTATTTTCTTCATTCCTGCAGGGAATTAAAACTTTCCGGGCGGGGAAAAAGAATCCAAGGTCGGCAGGGGCATTGACAAAGATTGTGCTTGGAATTTGGACGGATCCCTTCTCTTTCTCCTGGAGGCATTGAAAAGGATCGGATGGTTAACATCATAGTACACATCGACCACTGCGAGGTTCACTTCTGATGCGCTATCGATGAGTCCTCGTCTGCCCTGACCGATGCATCTTTCTTGTCATAATAAAACAACTGGCACGGACGGTGGCTCGGTATGGTCGCCTCACGCCTTGGCTCACCCGCTGTGCTGACATGTACTGTGTGACCGGGAATACAAAATAAAATTGGGCTGCATTATCCTGGCATGCATAATTTTACTACGAAGGTCTTGCACTGGAGACAAGAGCTGCTCTCGGGCCTACCAACATGACCTGCAAAACGTGGGTGCGCCAATATGAACAATTACTGTGTTAGGAGTTGCTTTATATATAAAAAGTAGGGCGAGAGCCGAGAGGAGTATGATAAAAACTTATTGTTTTCTTCAAGTGATTCCAAACTAGCTCCGGTCACAAATGTATGCCGGTTTTTTTCCCCAGGAAAAATATGTCGGTTCGTACTCCCTAACAGCCTATTCTAGTTACACAAACTTGTACTCTTTCTGTAAAAAAAAAATAGAAGAGCATTTAGATCATTAAAGTAGTAATTTAAACGTTTTTATATTTCTTTATGGAGGGAGTACTACTTTGGACATGCATGGTATGAGGATAATATTCTCTTATAGCCTAATTACTGTGGAATTCTTTGTTTCAGAACAAAATACAGAGAACGCATGAATATAAGTAAAGTGCGAATGCTTAACACTGGTATATGTTGCTGATTGTTCACTGTAACTAATAGGAGAATGGCATGTTTGAAGGGAAGTACATCGCCGATTTACAACATACTATTATTTTTCTTTAGCAGCTGTGGCACAAAGCACATTGATTAAAATTTAATTTCTGTTTTCGGATAGCTTATGATAAATATTTGATCCTTCTGAGAGTACAATGATGTAAGATCTCTTTTATAATGAGTTGTTTTGTGCATGATCAAATGTTAGTTACAAAAGTGCTTGCACAATTGGATTAGGCTATTAGGCTGCCTACCTCACTCTTGCTGACATTCAGGTGCATCTACTTAAGCTATATGTCCAATTATTTCCTTTTCAAAACCGTAAATTTGTCATTTCTAGAATAAATAATTTTGGTGGATAGTATGCAAAATTTCCACAAAAATACGTCACACCTGCCAGTACTCTTGGCTATTGGGCCATTGACTCAACAAATTTAACTCGAAAATGTCAACAAAAGAAAGAATCAATTTGACAAGTTAATAACTTCGATATGTTACAACATTTTTCTCAAAAAAATAAGTATACAATTATAAAAAAAATCAGCTCCGAGAAAGTATCCCTTGGATGATATTAGTTGAGGAACCTATTCTGCATTATGCATTGGAATCGACCAAATGCTACTTTGCTTTTCAATTTTATAAATGTGGTTTGGTAACCTAGTGACACAGATCATGGACCCACTAGAATATTATAGTCAAAAATCAATACAGATAAACCACTCAACCGATAGTCGTGAGGATCTAACCATAGTTTTTTTTTCCTGAACTTAGGATCTAACCATAGTCAGCGGAAACAGAGACAAGGTGGTACGTTGCTAGGCATCGATATGTGTAATAAAAAAGAACTATACCATATGTGTTGGTGAAATTGCTAATCATGATTAATTTTCTGTCAGTATCATCTAGTGTAGCATTCACATCTTGCTGTTTGTCATCTTACTTCCGGCAGACCGGTTTTCTTGGAGAAGAAAAGGACGTGAAGTGTCATATGTGTCATGGGTTACAAGTCATCTTTTTTGACATTTGTTAGCTTGGTGTGGAATGCTTTTTGACGAGTTGGGTCCTTTCGGTTTGGGGTTTTGTGGCTGTGGAATTGTCGGTAACACGTGGATTTTATATCAATTCTTTGTTTGAGGATCACATGAGCTCCTCTATAAGGTTTCTTTTAACAAAAGCAAACAGTCTAGAGAGCTCGCGAAGAGCACACTCGTAGTGGAGGAGTGATAACTGTTGAGTATCGTGATTACTTAGGAAATGTGAGATAGATTAGAATTTGTTCTGACTTGTCTTGTACTCTAAGTTAATCATATAATTATATATATATATATGCCCACGAGGCTCAAGCGATACATCATCGATTTCACCAATCTCCCTCTCTATTCCCTGTTACAATAATTCACAAGGGTAGGGGGTCAGTTGTACCTTTTTCGATAAGTAAAAGTGTCGAACTCAGCGATCAGCTGTAGGTAGAATTATTTATTTATTTATTTGCGGAAGAGGTGGAGGTAAAATTAATATTTCCTCAAAATTCTATCGGCCACCGATACAACTCTACGCACACCGATGTCACAGCACCCACCACTGCCACGACTGACAGCAGCAAGGCCCGGCCCAGGAGAGCCAAGAAGTCCAACAAGCTATTCGACCCGGCCACATGAGAGCTGGGTGGGTGAGTATTAGTAGGTGTGAGCCCGATGGGAGAGGCACGGCGTTGTAATCGGTCAACCACCCCACTTTGTCTTCCTCGTCCTCCCACCTCCTGTATTCTCCCCTCTCCCGATCCCCTTTCCTCCCAAGAACCCTACTCGTCAAATTCGCCTGTATCACCATGAACTAAGTGAATCGAGCAAGAGGGACGTAACATATGGTATCAGAGCTCCCTGATTACCTGAAGAAGCCGTCGTTCACCACGCGCCAGCAGCGTCAGGCCGACGAGATGGGGCAGCGAGTGGAGGAGATGGCGGCGGCGCTCAAGGCGATCCAGGAGCAGAACGTCGCCATTCATAAGGCGGTGGCGGCAACCACCACCATCATCGCCGAGATCTAGCCGGTGGTGGCCGATCTGGCCGCCTGGAAGCCGATGTTGGAGAAATCGCTCTCCGACGTGCAGTAGGAGCTGGGCGGGGTGCGCAAGGAGCTGGACGTCATCGCCCGAAATCCCGTGCTCGGCGTTAAGCCGGGAGATCTACCGCCCATCTTTGATCGATCCGGAGGTGCGCCACAACCCCATGTCGGCAGCAGCCACCAAGGGCCCGAAGGCCACCGCGTCGACCAGATTCATCGGGGGGTTTGTGCTGGGGTGGTCACCACTCTAGTCCCACCTCCGGTCACGGGTATGGCACCCTCCCCAAATTTCCTTTCCTCTGCGGGGCAGTTTTCTGTTGATCATCGCTCTCGGCCGCCAGGGCGGTCACCGTTGCGGGGCATGTCTAGATCGGGCAGTCCGCTACCACCATGTTCTCGCAGTCCGTTCCGGCAGCACACCTCTCTTGTTTCGAGGCCTAAGATGGATTTCCCTTAGTTTTGGGGGGAACGCCCGCGCAGCTAGAAGCGAAATTGCGAGTCCTATTTCCGTGTTTTTCGTTTAGATCCGGTGCTCTGGGTAGACACTACTGCCATGCACTTCACGGGAGCAACAATGGTGTGGCTCGAAAACAATGATTTCGATCTGCGACACATGGAGTGGGAACACTTTTGCACCACAGTTTGTGAGCAGTTTGAGAGGAAGGAGTTCACGGTGTTGCCGCGCCAGTTGTTTCATTTGTGGCAGACAGACTCCGTGACTGATTACACCACCAAGTTCAAAATTATGCATTCCTTGTTAGCCCACAACACTACTTGGGACCCTGCTCTGTTTCCTTCCCGTTTGTTGATGGGTTACGTGATGAAATTCGAGTTGTTGTGTTGGTTCATAATCCAAAAGACCTCGATACTACTGTTTCTCTGGCTTACTTACAGAAGGAGGCGCTGGAAATCTCCAAACGAAGGGAGCCAAGACGCTCGGAGAACGCAACAGGCAATGACGCGGGCAGTCGCTCCCACCTCAAGGGGGCTATCCATTGCCAGCACCACCTAGGTGACCACCACCCACGACTGCTACCCAAGCTGATGAACGCCGGGGAGCAGCTGCGGACGGGCTGAAAGGAAGCAGCTCAGTGGAAGATAGGCTGTTAACTCTGCGTGCCAATCGTCGAGCCAGAGGTCTCTGCTATATGTGTGGAGAGCGTTGGAGCAGGGATCACAAGTGTGCAGCGGCTGTGCAGCTCCATGTGGTACAAGAGATGTTTGATGTGTTGGGACTGTCCAGCGAATCATCAGGAGAAGAACATTCTAATATAGGGAGTGAATGCCATACCATATCCAGGACAGCGGTGCAAGGCTCATCGCGCCGCAAACTTTACGGCTACAAGGGAAAATCCAAAACCAACAAGTATTGATGCTCCCACAGTTTTGTCAACTCAGATTTGGCAGCAAAATTCCAAGGAGTTCATAAAGTCTCGAATGTGCTGAAGGTGAAAATAGCTGATGGAGGACAGCTTCTTAGCGATCAAGCAATCACAAAATGCAGCTAGTCAGTGCAAGGACACAAGTTTATTTCAGACCTCAAGGTTCTGTTGCTTGGGTGTTATGATATGATCATCGGGATGGATTGGTTGGAACGCCACAGCCCAATGGATGTGCACTAGGGAGACAAGCTGATGGCCTTCATGCACCATGGGAAGAAAATCACTTTGAGAGGGATACATCCGCACACCAAGGAGTGTTATCCAGTTACTATGGTTCAAATCCACTTCATGATGAGTTGCAACGATGTGCATCAATTGGTTCATCTTCAGGCAGTGGACACCAATCACAAGCTACAGTCAGAGATGGAGATACCACCACCTGTAGCTCAGCTCATCGACAAGTTCCAGTCCTTGTTTGAGGCCCCGAAAGGACTACCACCTGCTCGGCCTTTCGACCACAAAATACCACTTAGCCCGGGTGCCCAACCAGTGAACATTAAACCTTATAGGTACAACCCTTTCCAGAAGGACGAGATCGAGAAGCAGGTTCATGAAATGCTCGACCAAGGGATATTCAGCCAAGCTACAGTCCTTTTGCTTCGCCAGTACTACTTGTGCAGAAGAAGGATTTGACTTGGCGTTTCTGGGTGGATTATCGGCAGCTCAATGCGATCACAGTTAAGGACCGTTTTCCCATGCCAGTAATAGAGGAGTTACTGGATGAACTTGCCGGATCGAAATGGTTCACTAGCCTGGACTTGAAAGTAGGGTACCATAAAATTCGGATGGCACCGGAGGATGTTTACAAAACTGCGTTCAAGACCCATTTGGGGCACTATGGGTTCAAAGTGTTGGCTTATGGGCTATGCTGTGCTCCTGGCACCTTCCAAGGGGGCATGCACTTCGTGTTGGGACCGCTGCTGCGTCATGGTGTTCTTGTTTTCATTGATGACATTCTGGTTCATAATGAAACTCTAGAGGAGCACATCAAATTGCTTCAGCAAGTGTTTGAACTGTTGGAGAAGCATCAACTCAAGGTGAAGTTATCTAAGTGCAAGTTTGACCAGCAACAACTCACCTACTTGGGGCATGTCATCAGTGAGAAAGGGGTCACCACTGACGAAAAGAATATCGCGGCAGTCAGGGACTGGCCAATACCCACTGGTGTGAAGCGGGTCCGAGGATTCCTTGGTCTGGCGGGATATTATAGGCATTTTGTACGCGATTTCGGGCTAATCAGCCGGCCGTTGATGAATCTGCTGAAGAAGCACTCGATCTTTGTGTGGTCTGCAGAAGCAGACGAAGCTTTTAACCATCTGAAAAAGGCGCTGATTACTGCCCCAGTGTTGGCGCTCCCTCGTTTTGATAGACCTTTAGAAATTGAGACAGATGCGTCCGAGTTCGGGGTTGGGGCTGTGCTGATTCAAGATGGGCATCCATTAGCTTTCCTCAGCAAAGCACTAGGACCAAGGAACTGTGGCTTGTCAACTTACGAGAAATAATCATGGCGATCTTGATGGCAGTTGATCGCTCGCGTTCCTACCTGCAAGGGAATGAGTTCCTGATTCAGACTGACCAGAGTGCCCTGTCTCATTTGAATGATCAACGGTTGGTGACACCATGGCAGAGATGGGCGTATACCAAGCTCATGGGGCTACAGTACAAGGTGGTCTACAGGAAAGGGACAGAGAACAAGGCGGCCGATGCCTTATCTCGAAGGGATGCCGAGGTTTCAGCTATGTTAGTAGCTATGCCAGTGTGGCTCGAGGAAGTGGTGAAAGGCTATCAGTCAGATGTCAACACGAAGGAGATCTTGCTGCGTTGCAAAGATTCAGAGGACCCAAACTCAAAGTACTCTGTTCGAGATTAGGTGATTCTTTACAAGGGCAGAGTGTGGGTGGGCGCTAACACGACCATGCAACAGAAGTTTTTGCATGCTATCCATGCCAGTGCTACGGGGGGCCACTCCGGCATTCATGCCACCCATGACAGACTCCGGCGTCTTTTCGCCTGGCTGGGAATGAAGCAAGACATGGTGAAGTTTGTGTCAGACTGTAGCATTTGCAAGCAAGCAAAAAGTGAACGGGTTCGTCTACCAGGACTGTTGGAACCATTACCCATCCCTACCCACGCATGGCACACCATTACTTTGGATTCCGTGGAGGGCCTACCGATGTCTCGGGGCTATTCGTGCATCATGGTGATGGTGGATAAGCTAACCAGGTATGATCATTTCATTCTGCTTGCGCATCCGTTCACAGCCTTGCAAGTCGCCACTGCGTTCATGACCCATGTATACAAACTTCATGGTCTGCCTTATGCTTTGGTCTCGGACCATGACAAAGTCTTCACCAGTGTTTTGTGGAAGGAGTTGTTCAAACAGGCTGGGACTGAACTTCGAATGTCTTCAGCTTATCACCCGCAGACTGGCGGCACCACAGAACGGGTGAATCAATGTATGGAGACTTATCTCCGCTGTTTAGTCCATTCCTGCCCGCAAAGATGGTTTCAGTGGCTGCATCTTGCCGAGTTTTGGTACAACACAGCCTCGCATTCGGCGCTGCAAGCTTCACCGTTTGAGGTTTTGTACAGGCACCCCCCTCGCCATTTCGGGATCATTGACGTGTCCACTTCAGCTCCAGTGGTCTCAGCCCCGTTAAAGCAGCAGTTAGAGCGGTCCAGGCAGAGAATGAAAGACCAGGCGAATAAGCATCAGTCAGAGCGAGTTTTTGCCGTTGGGGACTGGGTGTATGTGAAGATACAGCCTTATGTCCAGGTCTCGGTCGCAGCTCGAGCTAACCACAAGCTATCCTTCAAATACTTTGGGCCTTTTTAGGTAACGGCATGCATTGGCGGGGTGGCGTATCGCGTCCAACTTCCATAGGGCAACCGAGTCCACCCGGTGTTTCACGTCTCCCTGCCGCGAGCTGCTCTGCCTCCAAGCACCGATGTGGTATCTGCCCTTCCGGAGCCACCATTGGCGCATGTAGCGCCAGACTTTTCGGAGCGCGTGCTCACTCGTCGGGTCGTCACCAAGGGCCAGACACAGCTTTTGCAAGTGTTGGTCAAGTGGTCTTCTCAACCGGAGGCGCTGCATCCTAGGAAGATTTCTTCGAGCTTCGGAGTCGTTTCCCGGGCGCTGCGGCTTGGGGGCAAGCCGTTTTTGAATACCGGGGGGATGTCACGGCACCCACCACTACCACGACTGACAGCAGCAAGGCCCGGCCCAGGAGAGCCAAGAAGCCCAACAAGCTATTCGACCCGGCCACATGGGAGCTGGGTGGGTGAGTATTAGTAGGTGTGAGCCTGATGGGAGAGGCACGGCGTTGTAATCGGTCAACCACCCCACTCTGTCTTCCTCGTCCTCCCACCTCATGTATCCTCCCCTCTCCCGATCCCCTTTCCTCCCAAGAACCCTACCCGTCAAATTCGCCTGTATCGCCATGAACTAAGTGAATCGAGCAAGAGGGACGTAACAACCGATAGTTTGCTTTATCCAAAAACAAGAAATAAACTACTTTGTAGGTGTAATGGGATAGGTTTGCAAGATAATAAGAACTTGTAAATAAAAATTAGTCGCCGATTTGTAGAAGAACAATAAAGGAAAAAGATTGTCCCTAGGCAATTAAATATGAAACGAAGTGATATTTATCATACTTATGCGGGAGAGGCCTGTAACACCCCCGGCGTCATGCTACAGTGATCTCACACTAATGGTGCCATGTCATCAAGATTAACTAAGCCAAATTTCTACTTGATAAAAATCAAAACCAAATTCAAATTTAAAATAAAGTCAAAAATATTTCTTCCAAATAAAACAAATGTTTTCATAATATTGCAAATAATCATTGAGTAATTGTCACAGAGAAACCAACATTTTATAAAGTATTTAAATACCTTAACCTAATTAAAACAGGGCCTATCCGGTAATTTAAAATGCTTTTCTAATTATGTAAAATTCAAACTTTTTCGAATGTCTCCAAAACCATTTATGGTAGTGCCTAAATTTGTATTTTAATTTTGGGCCAAATCTCATAATTAATAGAAGTCATTTGCTATTAAATTTAAATGCAAAACATTAAAGAAGGGAAAAAAGAACTTGAACTCACAGTACACTTGAAGCCTATAGCTACAGTAGTGGCCCAACCCACCTAGGCCTCCCCCTACCTCCTATTACACGAGCAGGGAGGGCATGCCGCGCATCATGCCGCCATGGCCGCGTGCTGGGCTTCCCACGGCCCTCCCTAGGGTTAAGATGTCTCCCCTGACACCCTTCCCGCAACAAACCTGTAACACCCCTAGTGTCATGCTACAGTAACCCTCTGTGATTAAGCCTAATCTTTTGGCTAAAGAATGCTTAATCACATCTGTTCAATATCTCTTTTCAACTCCCATCTGAATTCAAATTCAAATCATAAGTGAAACTTGAAGTTGCACAAAAGTTGCTGGAAAAATGTTCATCATTTAGCAAATATTCCAATGCAATTTGATGTATTTAAAAACAACATCACTCCTATGCTAAAATGGACACTAACATTTATAACAGTCCATTCCAGCAATTTAAAATGCAAATTCATTTATGAAAATTCCAAATGGATCTAAACCTCTCCCAAAAATAATTGTGGCAGTGCCTAAAAATGCACTGGACTTTTATGATCCAGTTTCACATTTTTCCTGAACCATTAAGGTCCCCAGATAAACTTTTTCCTTCTCTGGTAATTAAAGAAAAGAAAAAGAGAAGTAGAGGGGAGAGAGAGAAAGCCCTGCACCACTTGGGCTTCGGCCCACCCGAGCCAACTGGCCCAGCAGGCCGACC
>NC_041389.1:150717015-150804416 GCF_002162155.2 Triticum dicoccoides | reverse complement strand
AGGGGCAAGGTCGACCCCGACCACCTCGCCGGCCTCACCGGGAGAGGATAAGGGCGACGCCTCAGGCTCCCCTCGTCTCCCCTCACCCACTCACTCTCCCTGGACGCCCCCTCTCCCCTCTCTCCCTCTGGCCTCGCCCCCTTCTCCAGATCCACCTCGCCCCGACGCACCGTCGCCGCCGCGTTGCTGCGCCACCGCGTCCACCGGGCCCTCCTCGCCGCCCCGATGTGTCCACGAGCCCCGCAGCCGTCTGCTGCTTCGTCTGCACCAACAACCTCAAGGTGGGAGCCACCCCAGCGCCGGATCCGTCTTCCTCCTGGACCGCCGTCGCCGCCGCTTTTGACTCCGGCCACGGCCACTGCGCTCCTGTTACTCGCCGGGCCTTCGTGCGCCCACCCAGTGAGCTCCTCCCCCTCTCCCTTCCCTCACGTAGGCTGCCTCCCTCTCTAGCTCGCTCGCCGCAACCGCCGTAGCTCACCGTCGCCCTGCTCCATCACTGTCGTGGCCACCGCTGCCGTGGCCCCCGTCCGAGCCCTCCATCGTGCTCCTGGTGTTCCCAGGAGCCCGGCCAGCCCTTCCTCTCGCCCTCTCGTGCCCCCTAGCCCATTCCCGACGTGACTCCGAATGCCTCCGCCGCCCGTGCTCGCCCCCGATGGTTATTCCGGCCGTCCCCGGGCGAGCCACCACCACCACCCGACACGACGTCGTGTGCGCGTTCGAACGGTGCCAACCGCACGCGAAACGGCCGCCCCTAGCGTGTTTCCGACGAGGCCCGAGCGGCTCCGCCGCGTTCTAACATCGCCGGCGGCGAGACGCCGGCCGCCGCCGCCGTGGCTGGGCGGGCCCGACCCCTGGCTCACTGCCAGTGGGCCTTAGGGGCCACGTTGACTGGGTTGACCCAGTCAACACGCTGACATGGCGGTACAGTGCCACTGACGAACAGGCCCCACCGCTTAAATAATAACTAAAATGATTTTCATAATTAAAAGTAATTAGTTTAACTAATTAGCCACTAACATGTGGGGCCCATCCGCTAATTAACCTCAGTTTAGTTTAAAATAAGCTCTGTTAAGTAACAGAGGCTGACAGGTGGGTCCCCCGTGTCAGTTTTGACCAGTCAACCGGACTGTTGAATGCTGACGTCACTCCTACGTCACGCTGACATCATATTCATTTTCTGTTTTTTTAATAGTTTCTGAAAATGCTTTAATCTTTGAAAATGCATAGAAAATAAACCGTAACTCGGATGAAAATGTTTTCTATATGAAAGTTGCTCAGAAAAATCCAACGAATCTGAAAATGCGGTCCGTTCAGCTGTCACATGCCTCTAGCATGCTGAACTTGGAACATTTCCCTCTGGTCATCTGTGTGACACGGGTCCAGAACCGGGAATACATTCCCGGTTGAATTCCCCCTTCACCTATATCGTGTAGCCATGCGTTAGGTCACACACAGCACAACATATTGCCATGTTACGCTTTGTGATGCTATGTCTGCTTTATATTTACTGTTTCTTCCCCCTCTTCTCTCCGGTAGACCCTCGAGACCGATGCCGCCCCTGTGATCGACTACATCGACGACGACCCCTCCTTGCCAGAGCAACCAGGCAAGCCCCCCCTTTGATCATCCTGATATCGCCCACTCTATTCTCTCATGCTTGCATTAGATTTTACTACTGTTATTGTTTGCTCCTATTCTGATGCATAGCCTGCTTTTGTATCTACTGTTGTACCTTACCTGCTTATCCTAATTTGCTTAGTATAGGTTGGTTAGTGATCCATCAGTGACCCCCACCTTGTCCTTGTTGCCCCTGCTTCATCATTGAAGACCCGATAAACGGGATTGAAGACCAGGCCCCGACACCGCACATCACTTTCCCCTTAGTTGCTCGACACTGCTGGGTTACTATCGAGTGCCGAGGGTGAGACCTCTACAGCACTTCTGATGTTAGCCTGTAGTGTAGCTATTCGGTCGTGGTCATCGAGGGTGATTTCCTCCTTAACCACTTCCGATACGGCTCTGTCGTGCAACCCCTCAAGTGTGAACCTCGAGGGTGATTCCTCTACGTTCACCTTGATGATTACATTGAGTGGAACCCACCGGGGGTGATTCCTTGGGTTTTCCTCTTGATGTTTGGACACACGGATACTTGGACTTTACAACTGTTACTTGGAAAGTGATGTGGAGACGGGTTGACCTGGAAGGTGCCCGTGAGATAATTACGAGGCGTGGCCGGGCATTCTTAGCCCTTGCCGCAAGTCCTCGAGACGGGGCAACGGGGTCACCTCTTTCGTGAGTCTCTGCTTGTTACCGCGCGTTCCTAATCCACTACGATTTGGATATTTGATCCGAGGGGCCTTTGGCCTGATAGCACTAACCATCACGTGGGCATAGTATGGGCGTTCTGCGTCGTATGCATCAGCCGACGCTTAATAGACGTCAGCGACGGAGCGGCACGCGCCGGGTTGGACTGGTAAGCTCCTACCTTTTTAGGGAGGTAGCTAGGTCTGCTCACCGGCCGCGTTCGCAATGTGCAGGAGTTTCCGGGGAGATGGCCCATGACCCCTGGGGGCATAGGTTTAGTCCGGCGTGCTTGACCTCTCTATTAAGCCTAGGTCGGGTTGCGGCGTATTGTTTGGCCGAGGCCGGGCATGACCTAGGAAAGTGTGTCCGGCTGGAGTCAATCGAGCGTGGTGGGTAAGTTGGTGCACCCCTGCAGGGAAGAACTAATCTATGCATAGCCTGTCCTACGGTAACGGACACTTGGAGTTGTATCCCGATCGATACAACTAGAACTGGATACTTGTGATGAGAACTGGATGGTGATGAGGTTTTGATTGTGGTGATAACTGGATAGTATGGCTCTGGGATTTCTTTCTCGCAGGGAGTCGAGAAAGGATCTCCGGCCGAGGTTGATAACACCACTGCTACTTACTTTATGCTACTCTACTCCCTCCTGTTACTGCAAGATGGTGGGTTCGAGAAGATGCTAGTCTTCGATAGGACTAGGCCCTCTCTCTATTCTGGCATTTCTGCAGCCTAGTCCACATATACAGCCTTCCTTTGATAATGTTGCATATGTAGGTAGATCCTTGCTTGCGAGTACTTTGGATGAGTACTCACGGTTGCTTTGCTCCCCCTTTTCCCCCTTCTTTCTTCTTTCTGGTTGTTGCAACCAGATGGTGGAGTCCAGGAGCCAGATGCCACCTTTGACGACTGCTGCTACCCCGAGGGTGCCTACTACCACGTGACGGACGCCGACGACCAAGAGTAGTTAGGAGGCTCCCAGGCAGGAGGCCTTGCCTTTTCGATCGTAGATGCTTTTGTGCTAGCCTTCTTAAGGCAAACTTGTTTAACTCATGTCTGTACTCAGATATTGTTGCTTCCGCTGACTCGTTTGTATTCAAGCTGATGTATTCGAGCCCTCGAGGCCCCTGGCTTGTAATATAAAGCTTGTATTATTTTAATTTGTGTCTAGAGTTGTGTTGTGATATCTTCCCGTGAGTCCTTGATCTTGATCGTACACATTTGCGTGTATGATTAGTGTACGATTGAATCGAGGGCGTCACAAAACCCTAGATCCCCATAACGCCCCTTTCCCCCCTCGTTTCCATTTTGGAAGGAGAACCGACATCGCCGTTGCCATGCACGTCGTCGATCCCACATGCACCAGGTTCCCCGTCGCAAAAGAGCAGGTCCGGGAGCCCCGTTGACTCGTCCTCATCACCTACACGTGCTAGATCGGAGCCGGGGATCACCACCGCCATCGCTCGCGTCGTTCCCCTCCGTCGGCGTCCGCCTCGCGCCAGTTCGACCCACTCCCCCGACACCTCCCCAACCCCCTCTAGCTCTCACGTGTTCTCCCCGGTGATCCCTTTGTCGATACCACTCTAATCCCCGTCGAATCCGGCGCCATAGCACCGCCCCCATGCTACGGCCGCCATGCTAACCATGCCCGTGGCCGCACTCACCGCGTGCCTCTGGCAGCCCCTGGCTGCACCCTCACTCACGCGTGCTGCCTGATATGTCTCCAACATATCTATAATTTTTTATTGTTCCATGCTATTATATTATCATTCTTGGATGTTTTACAATCATTTTATAGCAACTTTATATCATTTTTTGGGACTAACCTATTGACATAGTGCCCAGTGCTAGTTGCTGTTTTTTGCTTGTTTTTTACATCGCAGAAAATTAATACCAAACGGAGTCCAAACACAGCAAAACTTTTTGGAGAATTTTTATGGGCCAGAAGACACAACTTGGGCCAAAGAAGTATCGGAGGGGTGCCCCGAGGGGGGCACAACCCACATGGGTGCGCCTGGGGGCCGAGGCGCACCCTGATGGGTTGTGCCCACCTCGATGGCCTCCTGCACCGCCTCTTCACCCTATAAATCCCCAATATTCCCGAAACCCTAGGGAAGTCAATAGATCAGAAGTTCCGCCGCCGCAAGCCTCTGTAGCCACAAAAAGCCAATCTAAACCCATTCCGGCACTCCGCCGGAGGGGGAAATCATCACCGGAAGCCATCTTCATCATCCGTATGGTCTCCACGATGAGGAGGGAGTAGTCCACCCTCGGGGCTAAGGGTTTGTACCAGTAGCTATGTGTTTAATATCTCTCTCTCTCTCTCGTGTTCTTGATGGCACGACCTTGATGTATCAGGGGTTTTGTTAATATAGTTGGATCATATGGTGTTTCTCCCTCTCTATCTTGTTGTGATGAATTGAGTTTTCCCTTTGAGATTTCATTTTATCAGATTGAATACTTTGATGGATTTGAGAGCACTTGATATATGTCTTGCATATGAACACCCGTGGTGACAATGGGGTATTATATTGATTCACTTGATATTGTTTTGGCACTGAACTCGCGGATTCCCGAGGTGACATTGGGGTAATCTATGCATAGGGGTTGATGCATGTTTTTGTCCTTGTTTCTCCACTAGAAATCTTTGGGCACTCTTTGAGGTTCTTTGTATTGGATCGAGTATTATGAATCTGAAATTGTTTGATGTGTATCGTATAATTAACTCATGTATACTTGTGGTGACATTGGAGTATCTAGGTGACATTAGAGTTGGTTGATGCGTATCATATGGTGTTATTTTAGTACGAACTCTTAGATAGATCGAATGGAAAGAATAACTTTGCATTATTTTAGTACGTACTCTTCATAGATCGAACGGAAAGAATAACTTTAAGGTGGTTTTGTAGCCTACAAACAATTTCTTCTTATGTTTTCCGCTAGATAAGAACTTTGGAGTGATTCTTCATCACACGTTGAGGGATGGTTATATGATCCAGTTAGATTAGCATTGTTGAGAGATTGCACTAGCAAAAGTATGGACCCTAGGTCTCATTTTCAAGCATTGCAATACCGTTTGTGCTCTGTATTATCAATTTCTACCGTACTATTTTTTATTGTTCCTATTACAAAAGTCAATATCTACTATCATTACTACGCCTTTTTTACCATCTCTTCGCCGAACTAGTGCACCTATACAAATTACCATTGTATTTGGTGTTTTGGGGACACAAGAGACTTTTTGTTATTTGGTTGAGAGTACATCTTCATCCTACGCCTCTCACGGTTTGATAAACCTTAGGTCATCCACTTGAGGGAAAATTGCTATTGTCCTACAAAACTCTGCGCTTGGAGGCCCAACACGAGTCTACAAGAGCAAGTTGTGTAGTATGCATCAAGCTTTTTCTGGCGCCGTTGCCGGGGAGGTGAGTGCTTGAAGGTATATCTTTAGATCTTGCAATTGAATCTTTTAGTTTCTTGTTTTATCACTAGTTTGGTTCATAAAAAGAAAACTCAAAAAAATGGAATTGAGGTGGTCGCATATTATTCATCTTTGTCATGTCTTTCTTGAAAATGATGGAACGGAAAATTGTGCTCAATTGATAGAAGAAGAATTCAATAAAATGATTGGCATGAATGATGAGCATGATTGCAATGTTGTTAGTATGAATTCTTTGAATATCCATGATGCTAATGATATGCAAAGCCATAAGCTTGGGGATGCTATGTTTGATGAAGATAATATTTTTAATCCTTTGATGAGAATATTTATTATGATGATACCATGCCTCTTATTTATGATGATTATATTGATGAAAGTGGGTTTGGAAGTGTGTCAACTCTAGGTAGTATTGATCCCACTATTTTTGAGGGTGTTGAATATTATTGTTATAATTATGAAAGTGGATTTGGAGAGGTTATGACTTTATTTAGTGATGAATCCACTATTTCGGAAGTGGTTTCAGTTGATTATAAAAACAAAGTTGCTATCTATGATGATTATTGTGATGACATGTATGCTATATTGAATAATGATAACCATGAAACTTGTCATCATGATTTTAGTTTTCAATCCCATGATAGTTATTTTGTTGAGTTTGCTCCCACTACCATTCATGAGAATAAATTTGCTTATGTGGGGAGTAATAAAATTTCTATGCTTGTGGATCATGACAAGAATGTTTTATATGATAGCTATATTGTGGAATTCATTCATGATGCTACTAAAAATTATTATGAGAGAGGAACATATGCTTGTAGGCTTCTCATTAATGTCAAGTTTCCTCTCTACGTGTTGAAACTTTTGAAGTTGCACTTGTTTTGCCTTCCTATGCTAGTTGATTCTTGTTCCCATAAATTTTTTTCTCACAAAATCCTTTTCATAGGAAGTGGGCTAGACTTAAATGTGCTTGCCATGTGATTCATGATGCTCCCGTTATGTTTCAATTCTTATCTTTTATGTGAGCATCATTGAAATCATCATGCCTAGCTAAACAGGCATTAAAGAAAAGCGCTTGTTGGGATACTGTAGTAATCATTTTTTATAGCGCTTGTTTCAATAAAGTGCCAAGTAAAGCCTTTGGGATAGTGTGGATGATAGTTGACTTGATTCTGTGCAAAAACAGAAACTTTTGCTTCCAGTAACATAATTGTTTAAATTCACTGGTACGTGATAAATTCTGAATTTTTTATAGATGATTGATATACAAATTTCCTACGTTGTCCTAATTTTCAGAATTTTTGGAGGAGCAGAAGTATGGTAGTTGTCCAAATCATTACAAACTGTTCTGTTTTTGATAGATTCTGTTTTTAATGCATAGTTTGATTGTTTTCTAGTTTCTGTGGCTTATATTGATCAATATAAATTGTAGGAATGATATGCTACAATAGGCATTGTGTGGAAACAATCATGAATCTTGTCTTTGATAGTACCAAAGTGAATGATTTGTCTTTATCATACTAACCTATCTCACGAAGTTCCGTTAAGTTTTGTATGGTTGAAGCTTTCAAGTTTCGGGTGAGATATCGATATGAGGAGAATAAGGAGTGACAAGACCGTAAGCTTGGGGATGCCAAAGGCACCCCCAAGGTAACATTCAAGGATGATCCAAGCAACTAAGCTTGGGGATGCCCCGGAAAGCATCCCCTCTTTCGTCTCCAACATTATCGGTAACCTTACTTTGAGCTATATTTTTATTCGTCACATGATATGTGTTTTGCTTGGAGCATCATTTTCTTTTGTTTGTATTTTCTTGCTGTTATTTATAATAAAGTTTTGCATATTTTATTTCAATAAAAGTGGCAAGGATAGCCTTCACCGTGCTTATTTTGCAAGTATATGAGTTGCTGTTTCAAAACAGAAAGTTTGTCGCTGTTGCAAAAATTCCCGAGAAAAGTCAGAATGTAATAAAATGTTAAAACTTTTTACGCAATAAGCTATGACAATTTTTTCTACAGTGTGGTAAATTTTCAGAATTTTTTGAGTTAAGAAGTATGAATATTCTTGCATTGTTTATAGACTGTACTGTTTTGACAGATTGCTGTTATGTTTGCATTGTTTACATATGTTTGCTTGTTTAATGATTCTATTTTAGGATAGGAACATTAAATATGCAGAGGCATTTAGTATGCGATGTTGAATAATAATTTTAGCGATTTGCTATAGTAGAGAATGATAAGGTTTTTGCATTGATTTATACTAACTTATCTCACGAGTTCTTGTTGAGTTTTGTGTGTATGAAGTTTTTAAGATTTAGGGAAACCGTGATATAAAAGGAATTAAGGAGACACAAAAGCTCAAGCTTGGGGATGCCCAAGGCATCCCAAGATAATATTCCAAGAAGTCTCAGGAATCTAAGCTTGGGGATGCCCCGGTAGGCATCCCACCTTTCTTCTTCAACAATTATCGGATAGTATTGGTTGAGCCTAAGTTTTTGCTTCTTCACATGATGTGTGCTATTCTTAGAATGTCATTTTATTTTCATTTTTCTTTCTGTTTTAATAAAATACTTAGATATGGAAGTTTTTAAATAAGAGAGAGTCCTCAATTAGCTACCCATTTACTTAACTACTCGCTTGATCTTCATTTATATCTTTTTTGGAGTAGTTTGTCATTTGCTCTAGTGATTCACTTATATCTTTTTGAGCACGGTGTGCTTTAGAATTTTTGAAGAAATCCCCTCATGCTTCACTTATATTATTTTGAGAGAAGAAAACTTTATGCTCATGTTCTCCACTTAAATTTGCTTGAGCTTGTCAAAAGCAATGGCAACTTATGAAATTAGTCCCAAAGTGATAAATATTCAAGAGGGTGATATGATAAAAACTTTCATGAAGATCATTGGGCAAAATAAACTTGATTCTTTGTAATAGTTTTGAGATATGATGATAGTGATATGTGAGTCATGTTGGTGAGTAATTATGCTTTAGTAAGAATATTGGCGTTAAGGTTTGTGATTCCCTAAGCAAGCACAAAAGTCAATAGTTTTGCAATGAAATTACATCCTACTTATGGTGCATTATTCGGTGTTAGTTATGCTTAATGCTCGCTTATGTGACTTTTCGTTTCTTGGTTGGTTGTTTCTCAATCTATTTGCTAGCCTTCACTTATACTAAGTAGAAATACTACTTGTGCATAAAAAAAATCCTTAAACCCAGTTTTGCCATATGGGTCCACCATACCTACCTATATGCGGTATTTACATGCTAGTCTAAGCAAATTTGTATGTGTCTCCTGTAATTTTCAAAATAAATTTCCTTTTTGTGTGCTCGTACCGCTCATGAAGCGGCAGGGGGTAGCTAATATTTTACATGCTAGATGTGTTATTCTCAAGATGAGTGTTTATTCACTTGTCATTGCACGAGAGTACGACGGTTATAGGGATGCCTAGTCCTGAAATGAAAAAGAAATTTATTTTATGTTGTCAAATAATAACTTCCTTGTAAAGTGTTGGTATGGAAGGCAGACGTGGATACGGCTAGCCATGGATTGTGAAACAATGGTGGAAAAAGGAATAAAATTTATTTTTTTGTTTGGGAACCGCCTATGATATATGTAGCATGGAAAGTGTTGGGAATTACTCGGTCGTCTTCATTGACGGGAAAAGTATGCCTCTAAAAAATTATCTCTCAATTTTTGCTTTGAGCTCTGGCACCTATGAATCCCTACTTCCCTCCGTGAAGGGCCTATCTATTTACTTTATGCAATTTCTACTTGAGTCTCCATCTTCTCTTATAAAGCACCAACTAGAGAGCACTATGATCGTACTTGATAATTGGATGTAGCTAATATGCGAGTGTGTTTCATGAATGGATCAATGATTGAGCATGATGGGCTAGGGATAACTTTCTTTAGTGTTGATATTTTGAAAGACATGGTTGCTTGTTGATATGCTTGAGTATTGAAATCTTCATGTCAAAACTAGACTATTGCTTTGAATCATATAAAAGCCAAATGTCCATGCTACAAAAGAAAACAATATGTGATGAACATGTTAGGCAGCATTCCACATCATAAATTCTTTTTTTATCATTTACCTACCCGAGGACGAGTAGGAATTAATCTTGGGGATGCTGATACGTCTCCAATGTATCTATATTTTTTAATTGTTCCATGTTGTTATATTATCATTCTTGGATGTTTTACAATCATTTTATAACAACTTTATATCATTTTTTGGGACTAACCTATTGACATAGTGCCCAGTGCCAGTAGCTGTGTTTTTGCTTGTTTTTTACATCGCAGAAAATCAATACCAAACGGGGTCCAAACGCAGCGAAACTTTTTGGAGAATTTTATGGACCAAAAGACATAACTTGAGCCAAAGAAGTACCAGAGGGGTGCCCCTAGGGGGGTACAACCCACCTGGGCACGCCTGGGGGCCCAAGCGCGCCCTCGTGGGTTGTGCCCACCTCGATGGCCTCCCGCAATGCCTCTTCGCCCTATAAATTCCCAAATATTCCAAAAACCCTTGGGGGTCAATAGATCAGAAGTTCCGCTCCCGCAAGCCTCTGTAGCCATGAAAAACCAATCTAGACCCCATTCTAGCACTCTGCCGGAGGGGGAAATCATCACCGGAGGCCATCTTCTCTTGGGAAACGTTGCATGGAAAAGAAAAAAAATCTATGCACACGCATAATCTATCCATGGAGATGCATAGCAACGAGAGGGGGAGTGTGTATACATACCCTCGTAGACTGTAAGCGGAAGCATTTAGTAACGCGGTTGATGTAGTCGAACTTCTTCGTGCTCCAACCGATCAAGTACCTAACGTACGGTACCTCCGAGTTCTGCACATGTTCAGCTTGGTGATGTCCTCCACCTTCTTCCAGCAAGAAGATGAGGTAGTGGATGAGTTCCGACAACACGACGATGTGGTGATGGTGATGGTGAAGCGATCTCCGTAGGGCTTCGCCTAAGCACTATGGAAATATGACTGAGGGACAAAACTGTGGAGAGGGGCGCCGCACACGGCTAGAATAATGTTGTGGGTTGTGTGGTGCCCCCTCCCTCACACACACACACACACACACATATATATATACATATAAATATATATATATATATAGGTGGGGGAGGAGAGGCAGCCCCTAAGGCGCCCCAAGTGGCCGGCGGCTGCCCTAGCGCACCTGCCTAGCCGCGCCCCTCTTTTCCATATTTGAACATGAGGGGGAAAGGAAAGGGAGATGGCTGCCTTAGGGCGCCTCCCCTTTCCTTTCCTCCCTCCTTTGGTGCGTGGGAAGGGGGTAGAGGGCTGCACCAGCCCCTTGTGGGCTGGTGTGCTCTTCCCCTTCTGGCCCATAAGGCACAATAACCTACCGGGGCTGCCCGGAACCCCTTCCGGTGACCCGATAAGTACCCGGTACCACCCAAAACACTTCTGGTATTCAAATACCATCGTCCGATTACCTCTCGATCATTTTGAGACTCCTCGTCATGTCCGTGATCTCATCCGGGACTCTGAACAACATTTGGTCACCAAATCACATAACTCACATAATACTATATCGTCATCGAACGTTAAGCGTGCAGACCCTGCAGGTTTGAGAACTATGTAGACATGACTGAGACACCTCTCCGGTCAATAACCAATAGCGGAACCTGGATGCTCATATTGGCTCCTACATATTCTACGAAGATCTGTATCGGTCAAACCGTTATGAAAACAACATAATTCCCTTTGTCGGTATGTTACTTGCCCGAGATTCGATCGTCGGTATCTCTATACCTAGTTCAATCTCGTTATCGGTAAGTCTCTTTACTCGTTCTGTAATACATCATCGTGCAACTAACACCTTAGTCACTTTGCTTGCAAGGCTTCTTATGATGTGTATTGCCGAGAGGGCCCAGAGATACCTTTCCCATACTCGGAGTGAAAAATCCTAATCTTGATCTATGCCAACTCAACAAACACCTTCGGAGATACCTGTAGGGCATCTTTATGATCATCCAGTTATGTTGTGACGTTCACACAAGGCATTCCTCCGGTATTCGGGAGTTGCATAATCTCATAGTCGAAGGAATATGTATTTGACATGAAGAAAGCAATAGCAATAAACTGAATGATCATTATGCTAAGCTAACGGATGGGTCTTGTCCATCACATCATTCCCCTGATGATGTGATCCCATTATCAAATGACAACACATCTCTATGGCTAGGAAACCTTAACCATCTTTGGTCAACGAGCTAGTATAGTAGAGGCTTACTAGGGACACTGTATTTGTTTATGTATTCACACATGTATTTAAGTTTCCGATCAATACAATTCTAGCATGAATAATAAACCTTTATCATGAATAAGGAAATATAAAATAACAGTTTTAGTATTGCCTCTAGGGCATATTTCCTTCAGTCTCCCACTTGCACTGGAGTCAATAATTTAGTTCACGTCGCCATGTGATTAACACCCATAGTTCACATCGCCATGTGACTAACACCTAAAGAGTTTACTGGAGTCAATAATCTAGTTCACATCGCCATGTCATTAACACCCAAAGAGAACCGAGGTGTGATCATGCTTTGCTTGTGAGAGAGGTTTAGTCAACGGGTCTGCCACATTCAGATCCGTGTGTATTTTGAAAATTTCTATGTCTACAATGCTCGGCATGGAGCTACTCTAGCTAATTGCTCCCACTTTCAATACGTATCCGGAATGAGAATCAAAGTCATCTGAATCGGTGTCAAAGCTTGCATCGATGTAATCCTTTATGACGAACTATTTATCACCTCCATAACCGAGAAACATTTCCTTAGTCCTCTTAGGTAACTAAGGATAATTTTGACCGATGTCCAATGATCCGCTCCTGGATCACTATCGTTCCCCCTTGCTAAACTCATCGCAAGGCACACAATAGGTCTGGTAGATAGCATGGCATACTTTATAGAACCTATGGTTGAGGCATAGGGAATGACTTTCATTCTCTCTCTATCTTCTGCAGTGGTCGGGCTTTGAGTCTGACTCAATTTCACACCTTGTAAGATAGGCAAGAACCCTTGCTTTGATTGATCCATTTTGAACTTCTTAAAAACTTTATCAAGGTATGTGCTTTGTGAAAGTCCTATTAAGCGTCTCGATTTATCTCTATAGATCTTTATGCCCAATATATAAGCAGCTTCACTGAGGTCTTTCATTGAAAAATTCTTATTCAAGTATCCTTCTATGTTATCGTGAAATTCTATATCATTTCCAATCAACAATATGTCATCCACATATAATATCAGAAATGCTACAGAGCTCCCACTCACTTTCTTGTAAATATAGGCTTCACCGTAAGTCTGTATAAAACCATATGGTTTGATCACCTCATCAAAGCGTATATTCCAACTCCGAGATGCTTGCACCAGTCCATAGATGGATCGTTGAAGCATGCACACTATGTTAGCACCTTTAGGATCGACAAAATCTTTTGGTTGCATCATATACAACTCTTCTTTAAGAAATCCATTAAGGAATGCAGTTTTGACGTCCATTTGCCAGATTTCATAATCATAAAATGCGGTAATTGCTAACATGATTCGGACGGACTTAAGCATAGCTACGGCTGAGAAAGCCTCATCATAGTCAACCCCTTGAACTTGTCGAAAACCTTTTGCGACAAGTTGTGCTTTGTAGACAGTAACATTACCATCAGCGTCAGTCTTCTTCCTGAAAATCCATTTATTCTCTATGGCTTGCCGATCATCGGTCAATTCCACCAAAGTCCACACTTTGTTCTCATACATGGATCCTATCTCAGATTTCATGGCCTCAATCCATCTGTCGGAATCTGGTCTCATCATAGCTTCTTCATAGTTCGTAGGTTCGCCTTGGTCTAGCAGCATGACTTCCAGGACATGATTACCGTACTACTCTGGTGCGGATTGCTACCTCTTGAGCACTGTGTTGGTTTTCCCTTGAAGAGCAAAGGGTGATGCAGCAAAGTAGTGTAAGTATTTCCCTCAGTTTTTGAGAACCAAGGTATCAATACAGTAGGAGGCTACACGCAAGTCCCTCGTACCTACACAAACAAATAAGAACCTCGCAACCAACGTGATAAAGGGGTTGTCAATCCCTTCACGACCACTTGCGAAAGTGAGATCTGATAGAGATAATAAGATAAGGTAAATATTTTTTGGTATTTTTATGATATAGATTGGAAAGTAAAGATTGAAAAATAAAGTAGATCGGAAACTTATATGATGGAAAATAGACCTGGGGGCCATAGGTTTCACTAGTGGCTTCTCTCAAGATGGCATAAGTATTACGGTGTGTGAACAAATTACTGTCGAGCAATTGATAGAAAAGTGCATAGTTATGAGAATATCTAGGCACGATCATGTATATAGGCATCACGTCCGCGACAAGTAGATCGAAACGATTCTACATCTACTACTATTACTCCACACATCGACCGCTATCCAGCATGCATCTATAGTATTAAGTTCATAAGAACAGAGTAACACATTAGGCAAGATGACATGATGTAGAGGGATAAACTCAAGCAATATGATATAAACCCCATCTTTTTATCCTCGATGGCAACAATACAATACGTACCTTGCTTCCCCTGCTATCACTGGGAAAGGACACCGCAAGATTGAACCCAAAGCCAAGCACTTCTCCCATTGCAAGAAAGATCAATCTAGTAGGACAAACCAAACTGATAATTCAAAGAGACTTGCAAAGATAACCAATCATAGATAAAAGAATTCAGAGGAGATTCAAATATTTCTCGTAGATATACTTGAACATAAACCCATAATTCATCGGATCTCGACAAACACACCGCAAAAAGAGTTACATCGAGTAGATCTCCAAGAAGACCGAGGAGAACTTTGTATTGAAATTCAAAGAGAGAGAAGAAGCCATCTAACTAATAACTATGGACCCGAAGATCTGTGGTAAACTACTCACACTTCATCGGAGAGGCTATGGAGTTGACGTAGAAGCCCTCCGTGCTCGATTCCCCCTTCGACGGAGTGCCGGAAAAGGCTCCAAGATGGGATCTCACGGGTACAGAAGGTTGCGGCGGTGGAAATAGGGTTTCGTGGTGCTCTTGGATGTTTTCAGGGTATGCAAGTATATATAGGCGAAGGAAGTCGGTCAGGGGAGCCACGAGGGGCGCACGAGGGTGAGGGGCGCGCCCACCCCCGTAGGGCACGCCTCCCTGCCTCGTGGCTTTCTCGTTTACTTCTTGACGTCCACTCCAAGTCTCCTTGATTGTGTTTGTTCCAAAAATAACTCTCCCGAAGGTTTCATTCCGTTTGGGCTCCGTTTGATATTCCTTTTCTGCGGAATACTGAAATAGGCAAAAAAAACAGCAATTTGGGCTGGGCCTCCGATTAATAGGTTCGTCCCAAAAATGATATAAAAGTATATACTAAAGCCCATAAACATCCAAAACGGGTAATATAATAGCATGGAACAATCAAAAATTATAGATACGTTGGAGACGTATCAAGCATCCCCAAGCTTAATTCCTGCTCATCCTCGAGTAGGTAAATGATAAAAACAGAATTTTTGATGTGGAATGCTACCTAGCATATTTCTCAATGTAATTTTCTTTATTGTGGCATGAATGTTCAGATCCAAATGATTCAATATAAAAGATCATATTGACATAAAAATAGTAATACTTCAAGCATACTAACAAGTAATCATGTCTTATCAAAATAACATAGCCAAAGAAAGCTTATCCCTACAAAATATTATAGTTAGGCTATGCTTCATTTTCGTCACACAAAATACTCCCATCATGCACAACCCCGGTTTCAGCTAAGAAATTGGTTCATACTTTTTAATGCGCTTCAGCTTTTTCAACTCTCATGCAATACATGAGCGTAAGCCATGGATATAGCACTATAAGTGGAATAGAGTATGATGATGGAGGTTGTGTGGAGAAGACAAAAGAGGAGAAAGTCTCACATTGACGAGGCTAATCAATGGGCTATGGGGATGCCCATCAATTGATGTCAACATGAGGAGTAGGGATTGACATGCAACGGATGCACTAGAGCTATAAATGTATGGAAGCTCAACAAAAGAAACTAAGTGGGTGTGCATCCAACTTGCTTGCTCACGAAGACCTAGGGCATTTTGAGGAAGCCCATCATTGGAATATACAAGCCAAGTTCTATGATGAAAAATTCCCACTAGTATATGAAAGTGACAACATAGGAGACTCTCTATCATGAAGATCATGGTGCTACTTTGAAGCATAAGTGTGGAAAAAGGATAGTAACATTATCCCTTCTCTCATTTTCTCTCATTTTTTTATTTTGGTGGGCTTCTTTGGCCTGTCTCTTTTTTTAATTTGGGCTTCTTTGGCCTCTTTTATTTTCATAAAGTACGAAGTCTCATCCCGACTTGTGGGGGAATCATAGTCTCCATCATCCTTTCCTCACTTGGGACAATGCTCTAATAACGAAGATCATCACACTTTTATTGATTTACAACTCAAGAATTACAACTCAATACTTGGAACAAAATATGACTCTATGTGAATGCCTCCAGCAGTGTACCGGGATATGCAATAAATCAAGAGTGACATGTATGAAAGAATTATAAAGGTGGCTTTGCCACAAATACAATGTCAACTACATGATCATGGAAAAGCAATATGACAATGATGGAGCGTGTCATAATAATCGGAATGGTGGAAAGTTCCATGGCAATATATCTCGGAATGGCTATGGAAATGCCATAATAGGTAGGTATGGTGGCTGTTTTGAGGAAGATATAAGAAGGTTTATGTGTGATATAGCTTATCGTATCACGGGGTTTGGATGCACCAACGAAGTTTGCACCAACTCTCAAGGTGAGAAAGGGTAATGCACGGTACCGTAGAGGCTAGCAATGATGGAAGGGTAAGAGTGCGCATAAACCATGGACTCACATTAGTCATAAAGAACTCATATACTTATTGCAAAAGTTTATTAGCCCTCGAAGCAAAGTACTACTACACATGCTCCTAGGGGAAGGGTTGGTAGGAGTTAACCATCGCGCGATCCCGACCTCTACTCATAAGGAAGGCAATCAAAAGAGCACCCCATGCTACAAATTTGTCACACAACTTTTACCATACGTGCATGCTACGGGACTTGCCAACTTTAACACAAGTATTTCTCAATTTCATAGTTACCCAACTAGCATGACTCTAACATTACCACCTCTATATCTCAAAACAATTATCAAGTGTCAAATTGATCATAGTGTTCAATGCACTCTATATGATAGTTTTTATTATACCCAACTTGGATGCCCATCATATTAGGACAAATTTTATAACCGAAGCAAATACCATGCTTTTATAAAAGACTCTCAAAATAATATAAGTGAAGCATGAGAGATCAATATTTTGTACAAAATAAAACCACCGTCGGGCTCTAAAAAGATATAAGTGAAGCACTAGAGCAAAATTATCTAGCTCAAAAGATATAAGTGAAGCACATAGAGTATTCTAATAAATTCCGATTCATGTGTGTCTCTCCCAAAATGTGTGCACAGAAAGGATTATTGTGGTAAACTAAAAAGCAAAGACTCAATTCATACAAGATGCTCCAAGCAAAACACATATCATGTGGTGAATAAAAATATAGCTCCAAGTAAAGTTACCGATAGACGAAGACGAAGACGAAAGAGGGGATGCCTTCCGGGGCATCCCCAAGCTTAGGGTTTTGGTTGTCCTTGAATTTACCTTTGGGTGCCTTGGGCATCCCCAAGCTTAGTCTCTTGCCACTCCTTATTCCATAGTCCATCAAATCTTTACCCAAAACTGGAAAACTTCACAACACAAAACTCAACAGAAAATCTCATGAGCTCCGTTAGTGCAAGAAAGCAAACCACCACTTTAAGGTACTGTAAAGAACTCACTCTTTATTTATATTGGTGTTAAACCTACTTTATTCCAACTTCTCTATGGTTCATACCCCCCGATACTAGCCATAGATTCATCAAAATAAGCAAACAACACACGAAAAACAGAATCAGTCAAAAACAGAACAGTCTGTAGCAATCTATAACTTTCGAATACTTCTGGAACTCTAAAAATCCTACCAAAATAGGAAGTCCTATACAATTTGTCTATTAGTCTACTTCAAAAAGAATCAACTGAAAAGCACGTTTATGTGATTTATTAAAATTATTCTCGTGCGTGCAAAAGTTTCTGTTTTTCAGCAAGATCACATTAACTATCACCCAAGATGATCCTATAGGTTCTACTTGGCACAAACACTAATTAAAACATAAAACCACATCTAAACAGAAGCTAGATGAACTATTTAATACTAAACAGGAGCAAAAATCAAGGAAAATAAAATAAAATTGGGTTGCCTCCCAACAAGCACTATCGTTTAACGCCCCTAGCTAGGCATAAAAGCGAGAATAGATCTAAGTATTGCCATATTTGGTATTCAATTCATAGGTGGCTCTCATAATAGATTCATAAGGTAATTTGATTTTCTTCCTAGGAAAGTGTTCCATGTCTTTCCTTAATGGAAATTGGAATCTAATGTTTCCTTCTTTCATATCAATAATTGCACCAATCATTCTAAGGAAAGGTCTACCAAGAATAATAGGACATAAAAGATTGCAATCTATATCAAGAACAATAAAATCTATGGTCACCTAATTCCTATTTGCAACAATAAGAACATCATTAATCCTTCCCATAAGGTTTCTTAATGGTGGAATCCGCAAGGTGCAAGTTTAAAGAGCAATCATCAAATTCACGGAAACCTAGCACATCACACAAAGTTTTTGGAATCGTGGAAACACTAGCACCCAAATCACACAAAGCATAGCATTCATGATCTTTAATTTTAATTTTAATAGTTGGTTCACACTCATCATAAAGTTTTATAGGGATAGAAACTTACAATTCAAGTTTTTCTTCATAAGATTGCATTAAATCATCAACGATATGTTTAGTAAAAGCTTTATTTTGACTATAAGCATGAGGAGAATTTAACATGGATTGCAACAAGGAAATACAATCTACTAAAGAACAATTATCATAATTAAATTCCTTGAAATCCAAAATAGTGGGTCCATTGCTATGTAAAATTTTGACCTCTCCAATCCCACTTTTACCAATTTTAGCATCAAGATCTAAAAACTCCAAATCATTGGGACGCCTTTTAACTAAAGTTGACTCATCTCCAGTCCCATTATTACCAAGATGCATATTGCAAAACAAAGATTTAATAGGGGACACATCAATCACTTTTAGATCTTCATCATTATTATCATGAAAATTAGAAGAACACACTCTTATAAAGCAATCTTTCTTAGCACACATTCTAGCGGTTCTTTCTTTGCACTCATCAATGGAAATTCTCATGGCTTTGAGAGAATCATTGATACAATGCTTAGGTGGAATAGATCTAAGTTTCAAAGAATCAACATCAAGAGAAATTCTATCCACGTTCATAGCCAACTCATCAATCTTAGGCAATTTTTCTTCAAGCAAAGCAGAAATTCTTTTGAGAGATCATAAATTATTTAATACTAATATAAAAATCAGATGGCATCTTATTAAAATTTCCATAAGAGTTGTTGTAGGAATTACCATAATTATTAGAGGAATTACTAGGAAACGGCCTAGGGTTAAAGTTTCCTCTATAAGCATTGTTACCAAAATTATTCCTACCAACAAAAATTCACATCCATAGATTCATTATTATTCTCAATCAAAGTAGACAAAGGCATATCATTAGGATCAATAGGAGCACTCTTATTAGCAAACAATTTCATAAGTTCATCCATCTTTTCACTCAAAACATTAATCTCTTCTATCGCATGAACTTTTTTACTAGAAGATCTTTCGGTGTGCCATTAAGAATAATTTACCATAATATTATCTAGGAGTTTAGTAGCTTCTCTTAAAGTGATTTCCATAAAAGTGCCTCCCGCGGCCGAATCTAAAAGATTTCTAGAAGCAAAATTCAATCCGGCATAAAAATTTTGTATGATCATCCATAAATTTAATCTATGTGTAGGGCAATTGCGAATCATTAATTTCATCCTCTCCCAAGATTGTGCAACATGCTCATGATCAAGTTGCTTAAAATTCATACTATCGTTTCTAAGAGAGATGATCTTAGCGGGAGGAAAATACTTAGAGATAAAAGCATCTTTGCACTTATTCCATGAATCAATGCTATTTTTAGGCAAAGACGAAAACCAAGTTTTAGCACGATCTCTAAGTGAAAACGGAAATAGCTTCAATTTAACAATATCATTATCCATGTCTTTCTTCTTTTGCATATCACACAAATCAATAAAATTGTTTAGATGAGTAGCGGCATCTTCACTAGGAAGGCTAGAGAATTGATCTTTCATGACAAGATTCAACAAAGCAGCATTAATTTCACAAGATTCAACATCGGTAAGAGGAGCAATCGGAGTGCTAAGGAAATCATTATTGTTGGTATTGGAAAAGTCACACAATTTAGTATTATCTTGAGCCATCATGACAAGCAATCCAACACACAAGCACACAAGAGACAAGCGAAAAGAGGCGAACGGGAAAAAGAGGGTGAATAAAACGACAAGGGTGAAGTGGGGGAGAGGAAAATGAGAGGCAAATGTCAAATAATGTAATGCGAGGGAGAAGAGTTTGTGATGAGTACTTGGTATGTATTGACTTGAGCGAAGACCTCCCTGACAACGGTGCCAGAAATCCTTCTTGCTACCTCTTGAGGACTGCGTTGGTTTTGGTTTTCCCTTGAAGAGGAAAGGGTGATGCAGCAAAGTAGCGTAAGTATTTCCCTCAGTTTTTTAGAACCAAGGTATCAATCCAGTAGGAGGCTACATGCAAGTCCCTCGTACCTACACAAACACCTCGCAACCAACGCGATAAAGGGGTTGTCAATCCCTTCACGGCCACTTGCGAAAGTGAGATCTGATAGAGATAATAAGATAAGATAAATATTTTTGGTATTTTTATGATATAGATTGGAAAGTAAAGATTGCAAAATAAAGTAGATCAGAAACTTATATGATGGAAAATAGACCCTGGGGCCATAGGTTTCACTAGTGGCTTCTCTCAAGATAGCATAAGTATTACGGTGAGTGAACAAATTACTGTCGAGCAATTGATAGAAAAGTGCATAGTTATGAGAATATCTAGGCATGATCATGTATATAGGCATCACATCCGCGACAAGTAGATCAAAATGATTCTGCATCTACTACTATTACTCCACACATCGACCGCTATCCAGCATGCATCTAGAGTATTAAGTTCATAAGAACAGAGTAACACATTAGGCAAGATGACATGATGTAGAGGGATAAACTCAAGCAATATGATATAAACCCCATCTTTTTATCCTCGATGGAAACAATACAATATGTGCCTTGCTGCCCTTGCTGTCACTGGGAAAGGACACCACAAGATTGAACCCAAAGCTAAGCACTTCTCTCATTGCAAGAAAGATCAATCTAGCAGGCCAAACCAAACTGATAATTAGAAGAGACTTGCAAAGATAACCAATCATACATAAAAGAATTCAGAGGATATTCAAATATTTCTCATAGATAAACTTGATCATAAACCCACAATTCATCGGATCTCGACAAACACACCGCAAAAAGAGTTACATCGAATAGATCTCCAAGAAGATCGAGGAGAACTTTGTATTGAGATTCAAAGAGAGAGAATAAGCCATCTAGCTATTAACTATGGACCCGAAGGTCTGTGGTAAACTACTCACACTTCATCGGAGAAGCTATGGTGTTGATGTACAAGCCCTCCGTGATTGATTCCCCCTCCGGCGGAGTGCCGGAAAAGGCTCCAAGATGGGATCTCACGGTACAGAAGGTTGCGGCGGTGGAAATAGGGTTTCGTGGTGCTCCTGGATGTTTTCAGGGTATGCAAGTATATATAGGCGAAGGAAGTCGGTCAGGGGAGCCACGAGGAGCCCACGAGGGTAGGGGCCGTGCCCACCCCCTAGGGTGCGCCTCCCTGCCTTGTGGCTTCCTCGTTTACTTCTTGACGTCCACTCCAAGTCTCCTTGATTGCGTTTGTTCCAAAATTAACTCCCCCGAAGGTTTAATTCCGTTTGGACTCCGTTTGATATTCTTTTTCTGCGAAACACTAAAATAGGCAAAAAAAAGCAATTTGGGTTGGGCCTCCGATTAATAGGTTAGTCCCAAAAATGATATAAATGTGTATAGTAAAGCCCATAAACATTCAAAAAAGGTAATATAATAGCATGGAACAATAAAAAATTATAGATACGCGTTGGAGACGTATCATGCATTGTGCTCTGGTCGACCTACGAGGTTCAGTAGTAACTTGATCTGAAGTTTCATGATCATTATCATTAGCTTTCTTGTAGGCATCACTGGAATGGTTTTCTATGACGTGCTCGTTTGCAATTCGAGAGAATGTACAATTACCTCATCAAGTTCTACTTTCCTGCCACTCACTTCTTTCGAGAGAAACTCCTTCTCTAGAAAGGACCCAGTCTTAGCAACAAATATCTTGCCTTCGGATCTATGGTAGAAGGTGTACCCAATTGTTTCCTTAGGGTATCCTATGAAGACGCACTTCCCCGATTTAGGTTCGAGCTTATCGGGATGAAGCCTTTTGACATAAGTGTCACATCCCCAAACTTTAAGAAACGACAGCTTAGGTTTCTTGCCAAATCATAGTTCATACGGTGTCTTCTCAACGGATTTAGACGGTGCCCTATTTAACGTGAATGCGGCTGTCTCTAATGCATAACCCCAAAACGACAGTGGTAAATCGGTAAGAGACGTCATAGATTGCACCACATAATAAGTACGGTTACGACATTCGGACACACCATTACGCCGTGGTGTTCCAGGTGGCGTGAGTTGTGAAATAATTCCATATTTTTTTAAATGAAGGCCAAACTCGTAACTCAAATATTTGCCTCCACGATTAGATCGTAGAAACTTTATTTTCTTGTTGCAATGATTCTCCACTTCACTCTGAAAATTCTTTGAACTTTTCAAATGTTTCAGACCTGTGTTTCATCAAGTAGATATACCCATACTTACTCAAATCATCTGAGAAGGTCAGAAGATAACTATACCTGCTGCGTGCTTTAACACTCATCGGACCGCATACATCGGTATTTTTTATTTCCAATAAGTCATTAACTCGCTTCATTGTTCAGGAGAACGGAGTTTTAGTCATCTTGCCCATGAGGCATGGTTCACAAATATCAAATGATTCGTAATCAAGTGACTCCAAAATTCCATCTGCATGGAGTTTCTACACCAATATGACCTAAACGGCAGTGCCACAAGTATGTTGCACTATCATTATCAACTTTGCATCTTTTGGCATCAATATTATGAATATATGTATAACTATGATCGATATTCAATAAACCATTCACATTGGGTGTATGACCATAGAAGGTTTTATTCATGTAAACAAAACAACAATTATTCTCTGATTTAAATGAATAACCGTATTGCAATAAACATGATCTAATCATATTCATGCTCAACGCAAACACTAAATAACATTTATTTAGGTTCAACACTAATCCCGAAGGTAGAGGGAGTGTGTGATGGTGATCGTATCAACCTTGGAATCACTTCCAACAAACATCGTCACCTTGCCCTTAACTAGTCTCTGTTTATTATGCAACTCCCATTTCGAGTTACTAATCTTAGCAACTGAACCGGTATCAAATACCCAGGGGTTACTATGAACACTAGTAAAATACACATCAATAACATGTATACCAAATATACCTTTGTTCACTTTGCCATCCTTCTTATCCGCCAAGTACTTGGGGTAGTTCCACTTCCGGTGAGCATTTCCTTTGAAGTAGAAGCACTTAGTTTTAGGCTTAGGCCCAGCTTTGGGCTTCTTCACTGGAGTGGCAACTTGCTTGCCATTCTTCTTGAAGTTCCCTTTCTATCCCTTTGCTCTTTTTCTTGAAACTAGTGGTCTTGCTAACTATCAACACTCGATGCTCTTTCTTTGATTTCTACCTCCGCTGATTTCAACATCACAAATAGCTTAGGAATCATTTTAGTCATCCCTTGCATATTATAATTCATCACGAAGTTCTAGTACCTTGGTGATAGTGACTAGAGAACTCTGTCAATCACTATCTTATCTGGAAGATTAAATCCCACTTGATTCAAGTGATTGTAGTACCCAGACATTCTGAGCACATGCTCACTGGCTGAGCTATTCTCCTCCATCTTGTAGGCAAAGTACTTGTCAGAGGTCTCATACCTCTCGACACGGGCATGAGTCTGAAATACCAATTCTAGCTCATGGAACATCTCATATGCTCTGTGGTGTTCAAAACATTTTTGAAGTCCCGGTTCTAAGATGTAAAGCATGGCGCACTAAACTATTAAGTAGTCATCATATCGAGGTTGCCATACGTTCATAACATTTGCATCTGCTCTTGCAATAGGTCTGTCACCTAGCGGTGCATCAAGGACATAATTCTTCTGTGTAACAATGAGGATAATCCTCAGATCATGGACCCAGTCCGCATTATTGCTACTATCATCTTTCAACTTAGTTTTCTCTAGGAACATATCGAAAATAGGGGAGCTATATTGCGAGCTATTGATGTACAACATAGATATGCAAAAAACTATTAATTCTAAGTTCATGATAAATTAAGTTCAGTTAATCAATTTATTAATGAACTCCCACTTAAATAAACATCCCTCAAGTTATCTAAGTGATACGTGATCCAAATCAACTAATGATGTCTACTACACAACCTTCTTCTTGTAGACGTTGTTGGGCCTCCAAGTGCAGAGGTTTTTAGGACAGTAGCAAATTTCCCTCAAGTGGATGACCTAAGGTTTATCAATCCATGGGAGGCATAGGATAAAGATGGTCTCTCTCAAACAACCCTGCAACCAAATAACAAAGAGTCTCTTGTGTCCCCAACACACCCAATACAATGGTAAATTGTATAAGTGCACTAGTTCGGCGAAGAGATGGTGATACAAGCGTAATATGGATGGTGGATATAGGTTTTTATAATCTGAAAATATAAAAACAGCAAGGTAGCAAGTAACAAAAGTGAGCACAAACGGTATTGCAATGCTTCGAAACAAGGCCTAGGGTTCATACTTTCACTAGTGCAAGTTCTTTCAACAAGGATAACATAATTAGATCATATAACAATCCCTCAACATGCAGCAAAGAGTCACTCCAAAGTCACTAATAGAAGAGAACAAGCGAAGAGATTATTGTAGGGTATGAAACCACCTCAAAGTTATTCTTTCCGATCAACCCATTGGGCTATTCCTATAAGTGTCACAAACAACCCTAGAGTTTGTAGTAAAATAACACCTTAAGACACACATCAACCAAAACCCTAATGTCACCTATGTACTCCAATGTCACCTCAAGTATCCGCAGGTATGATTATATGATATGCATCACACAATCTTAGATTCATCTATTCAAACCAACACAAAGAACTCATAAAGTGCCCCAAAGTTTCTACTGGAGAGTCAAGACGAAAATGTGTGCCAACCCCTATGCATAGATTCCCAAGGTCATGGAACCTGCAAGTTGATCACCAAAACATACATCAAGTGAATCAATAGAATACCCCATTGTCACCACGGGTATCCCAAGCAAGACATACATCAAGTGTTCTCAAATCCTTAAATACTCAATCCGATAAGAGAAATTCAAAGGGAAAACTCAATCCATTACAAGAAGGTAGAGCGGGAGAAACATCATAAGATCCAACTATAATAGCAAAGCTCGCGGTACATCAAGATCGTGCCATATCAAGAACACGAGAGAGAGAGAGAGAGAGAGAGAGAGAGAGAGAGAGAGAGAGAGAAAGAGAGATCAAACACATAGCTACTCGTACATACCCTCAACCCCGAGGGTGAACTACTCCCTCCTCATCGTGGAGAGCGCCGGGATGATGAAGATGGCCACCGGTGATGGATCCCCCCTCTGGCAGGGTGCCGGAACAGGGTCCCGATTGTTTGTTGGTGGCTACAGAGGCTTGCGGCGGCGGAACTCCCGATCTAGGTTTCTTTCTGGAAGCTAGGGATTTATAGGAGGGTTTGGCATCGGTCTCACATCAGGGGGCCCCATGGAGAGTCCATGAGGCAGGGGGCACGCCCTAGGGGGTGGGGGCACCCTCCACCCTCGTGGGGCCCACGGGACTCCCCTCCGGTAATTTTTTGTTCTAGTATTTTTTATATTTTCCAAAAAAAATCTCCGTTGATTTTCAGCACATTCCGAGAACTTCTATTTCTGCACAAAAAACAAAACCACGGTAGTTCTGCTGAAAACAGCGTCAGTCCGGGTTAGTTCTAATCAAATCATACCAAAATCATATAAAAATATTGTAAACATGGCATGAATACATCAAAAATTGTAGATACATTGGAGACGTATCAACTAACCCATGTCTGATCATCACGTGAGATGGGGTAGTCATCAATGGTGAACATCTCTATGTTGATCACATCTACTATATGACTCACATTCAACCTTTCAGTCTCCAGTGTTCCGAGACCATGTCTGTACATGCTAGGCTCGTCAAGTTTAACCTAAGTATTATGCATGTGCAAAACTATCTTACACCCGTTGTATGTGAACGTAGAGTCTATCACAACCGATCATCACGTGGTGTCTTGAAACGACAAACTTTCGCAACGGTGCATACTCAGGGAGAACACTTATATCTTGAAATTTAGTGAAGGGATCATCTTAAAATGCTACCGTCGTTCTAAGTAAAATAAGATGCATAAAAGATAAACATCACATGCAATCAAAATATGTGACATGATATGGCCATTATCATCTTAGGCTTTTGATCACCATCTCCAAAGCATCGTCATGATCTCCATCGTCACTGGCTCGACACCTTCATCTCCACCATTGCGTCGTGGTCATCTCGCCAACTATTGCTTCTACAACTATTGCTAATGCCTAGCGATAAAGTAAAGCAATTACACGGCGTTTGCATTTCATACAATAAAGAGACAACCTGAAGGCTCCTGCCAGTTGCCGATAAATTACAAAACATGATTGTCTCATACAATAACATATATCACATCATGTCTTGACCATATCACATCATAACATACCCTGCAAAACAAGTTAGACGTCCTCTACTTTGTTGTTGCAAGTTTTATGTGGCTGCTACGGGTTTCTAGCAAGAACCGTTCTTACCTACGGCAAAAAGCACAACAGTGATTTATCAAGTTTGTTGTTTTAACCTTCTTCAAGGACTGGCCACAGTCAAATTCACTGAAGTAGGAGAAGCAGACACCCGCCAGCCACCTTTATGCAAAACTAGTTGCATGTCAGTCGGTGGAACTGGTGTCATGTGCGTGGACACGTAAGGTTGGTCCAGGCCATTTCATCCCACAATGTCGCCGAACCAAAATAAGACGTTGGTGGTAAGCAGAATGAACATCACCGCCAATAACTTCTTTGTGTTCTACTCGTGCATATCATCTACGCATGGACCTGGCTCATGATGCCACTGTTGGTAAACGTTGCATGGAAAACAAATAAATTCTACGCACAAGCAAGATCTATCCATGGAGATGCATAGCAAGAAGATGGGGAGAGTGTATTGATAACTCACAAGTATAGAGGATAGCAACAATTTTCGAGGGTAGAGTATTCAACGCAAATTTATAGATTCGACACAAGGGGAGCCAAAGAATATTTGAAGGTATTAGCAGCTGAGTTGTCAATTCAACCACACCTGGAGATTAATTATCTGCAGCAAAGTGATTAGTAGCACAGTAATATGATAGTTTTGATGATAGCAACAACAGCAACAGTAACAGTGACAGCGGTAGCAGTGATATTGTGGCAGTAACGATAGCAGTGGCAACAGTAGTAACTTAGAAAGAACAATATAGGGTAAATTCGTAGGCATTGGATCGGTGACTCGTTGGATGATATTCATCATGAGACAGTTATAACCTAGGGCGAGACGACACTAGCTCCAGTTCATAAATATAATGTAGGCATGTATTATGTAAATAGTCATACGTGCTTATGGAAAGAACTTGCATGACATCTTTTGTTCTACCCTCCCATGGCAGCGAGGTCCTATTGGAAACTAAGGGATATTAAGGCCTCCTTTTAATAGAGAACCAGAACAAAGCATTAACACACGGTGATACATGAACTTCTCAAACTACAGTCATCACCGGGACTGGTCCCGACTATTGTCACTCCGGGGTTGCCGGATCATAACACGTAGAAGGTGACTATAACTTGCAAGATCAGACCTAGAACATGGATATAATGGTGATAACATAAACGGTTCAGGTCTGAAATCATGGCACCCGAGCCCAAAGTGACAAGCATTAAGCATGGCAAAGTCATAGCAACATCAATCTCAGAACATAGTGGATACTAGGGATCAGGCCCTAACAAAACTAACTCGATTAGATGATGAATCCCATCCAACTCCTCACCGACCAGCGAGCCTACGAATGAATTACTCACTCCCGGTGGGGAGCTGGAATTGGCGATGGAGATGTGTTGGTGATGATGAAGATCAAAGACCCTCCTCTCCGGAGCCCTAGACGGACTCCAGATCTGGCCTCCCGATGAACAACAGGAGACGGCTGTGGCTCTGTCTCGTGAAACATGATGATTCTTTCTCCCTGATTTTTTTTTCTGGAATAATGTGATTTTATAGCATCGGTTTCAGGGTCAGTGGGGCCACCAGGTGGGCAGCACCCACCTGGGCGCGCCAGGGGGGGGCGGGCAGGCGCGCCCTGGTGGGTTGTGCCCAGCCAGGTCAGTGTGTGCATTTAGTTTTTTTGGTTTGATTCGGTTTGGTTTATACGGTATTATACTTCGGTTTATACGGTTTTATACATAGATACGGTTCGGTTTCGGTAATAACCATTTAAGTTTGGTTTGGTTTCGGTAATAACCATTTAAGTTCGGTTCGGTTTCGGTAATAACCAAAATAACCAAAGTTGACGCGGATTTTTGAATGACACGTAATTGTTTTATCACATTATTCAATCATGTATGTAGATTAGTTTTTTCTTTTGAGAACTATGATGGCAGACATGATTTGGCGACATATGTGCTTACTAAGAAAATTTGAGAACAAAACAGAGGAAGAGCACAACATGCGCTAGCCTCCAAATTTTTTTACGTGAAAAATATGCCACAAAACACCACATCGCTAGCCTGTAGCCTCCACGCTCCTTTTTTTGAGAAAAATCCTCCATGCTCCTTGTCTAAGCGCAGCGCCAACCTCCAGCTAATGCGCGCTAGGCACTAGGCAGCCCAAGGCCCAGGTCCAAGCGCCAGCCTCCAGCAGTCCAGCTCGTGCGCTAGCCGCGCTGCACAATTTAGTCCCACCTCGCGGAGCGAGCAACAATGTGATGGGAGGATGGCTATAAAAGGAGGGATGACGGGAAGGATCAACACAGCACCGTGGTTGTTCAACACACCGCGAGCTAGCTTCGGATTTTTCGGTTTAACTGAAAACCGTTGGTTTCTAACAGAAAAAACTGAATGTTAAATGGTTTCCATATTTTGGAACTGAAACTGAACCTGAAACCTGAAAAAACCAAAATTTCAGTTCTGTTTGGTTTTTTGGTTCAGTTTTTGGTTTTCAGTACGGTTTAGCACACCCTGACACCCAGGTGCCCCCTCAAGTATCTCTTGGCTCTAGAAATTCTCTTATTGATATAACAAATCCTCGCAAAGTTTTGTTCCATTCCGAGAACTTTTATTTCTGCAGAAAAACAACACCATGGTAGTTCTGCTAAAAACAGCGTCAGTCCGGGGTTAGTTTCATTCAAATCATGCAAATTAGAGTCCAAAACAAGAGGAAAAGCGTTAGAAAAAGTAGATACGTTGGAGACGTATCAACTCCCCCAAGCTTTAACCTTTGCTTGCCCTCAAGCAATTCAGTTGATAAACTGAAAGTTAAAAAGAAAAACTTTTACGAACTCTTTTGCTCGTGTTTCATAAATAAGCTTAAACAGCACCCAGGTTTTCAGCAAGGATTATAACTAACCATGTCAACAATAACTCTTAAAAATTATATTAACTCATATCAATGACATAAACAACTAGAGAGCAATAATAAGATATCTCAAATAGCAACGCGTTGTCAAAACAACCATGATATAATATGACAATAGTGGTATCTCTCTAGCCCTTTCTGTGACCGCAAAACATAAATGCAGAGCACCCCCAAAGTTCAAGCAGCGACTAAACATTGTAATTCATGGTAGAAAAGATCCAGTCATGAGCATGACAATAGTGCCCTCATGTTCTAGCGCTTATTTGAGAAGGTGATGACACAACATAAAAGTAAATAGATAGTCCCTTCGCAGAGGGAAGCAATTTGCAGAGGTGCCAGAGTTCAAGTTTTTAAAACAGAGGTGAATGAAATTTTGAGACATGCACCCTTCTCATTTACTTCACGACCATCAGTTATCAATATCTTCCATGCTAAACACGCTAGTGGTGGTTCCCAAGCGGAAATGTAAAGGTTATGACTCCATTGGGAGTTTTTGTTTGATTATTTTAAGCTCTTTTCTTTTTGCGGCTTGGGACTAGGCATCCCTATTACCGCCCTTTTCTCGTGCGATGGCGAGTGAATAAACACTCGACCTGAGAATAACCCTCTTAGCATGGAAGATACCGACTACCTCCTGTCGTTCCATGAACGATCCAGGCACACAAAAAGGATATTTATTTGAAGTTTTTAGAGATGGCACATGCAAATATACTTAGGACGGCAGGGTAATACCGCATATAGGTAGGTATGGTTGTCGGTGTCAAAACCGGCGGATCTCGGGTAGGGGGTCCCGAACTGTGCGTCTAAGGCTAATGGTAACAGGAGGCGGGGGACATAATGTTTACCCAGGTTTGGGCCCTCTCGATGGAGGTAATACCCTACTTCCTGCTTGATTGATATTGATGATATGAGTATTACAAGAGTTGATCTACCACGAGATCGTAGAGGCTAAACCCTAGAAGCTAGCCTATGATTATCATTGTTCTTGTCCTACTGACTAAACCCTCCAATTTATATAGACACCGAAGGGGGCTAGGGTTACACAGAGTCGGTTACAGAGAAGGAGATCTACATATCCGAATTGCCAGCCTTGCCTTCCACGCAAAGGAGAGTCCCACCCAGACACGGGACGAAGTCTTCAATCTTGTATCTTCATAGTCTGATACGTCCATTTTGCATCATGCTTTTATATCAATATTTATTACATTATGGGCTGTTATTACACATTATATCTCAATACTTATGGCTATTCTCTCTTATTTTACAAGGTTTACCATGAAGAGGGGGAATGCCGGCAGCTGGAATTCTGGCTGGAAAAGGAACAAATGTTGGAAACCTATTCTGCACAACTCCAAAAGTCCTGAAACTCCACGAAACAACTTTTTGGATTTAATAAGAATTTCTGAGCGAAAGAAATAGGCCAGGGGGCCCACACCCTGTACAGGAGACAGGGGGCGCCCCCCTATAGGGCGCGCCCCCCTATAGGGCGCGCCCCCCTATAGGGCGCGCCCCCCTATCTCATGGGCCCCCTGGTGGGCCTCCGGCGTCCATCTTCTGCTATATCATCACTTTTACCCTGGAAAAAATCATGGGCAAGCCTACGGGACGAAACTCCGCTGCCATGAGGCGGAACCTTGGCGGAATCAATCTAGGGCTCTGGCGGAGCTGTTCTGCCGGGGACACTTCCCTCCGGGAGGGGGAAATCATCACCAACGATCCTCTCATCGGGAGGGGGTCAATCTCCATCAACATCTTCACCAGCACCATCTCCTCTCAAAACCCTAGTTCATCTCTTCTACCAATCTTGTATCAAAACCACAAATTGGTACCTGTGGGTTGCTAGTAGTGTTGATTACTCCTTGTAGTTGATGCTAATTGGTTTACTTGGTGGAAGATCATATGTTCAGATCCTTTATGCATATTATTACTCCTCTGATTATGAACATGAATATGCTTTGTGAGTAGTTACATTTGTTCATGAGGACATGGGTGAAGTCTTGCTATTAGTAGTCATGTGAATTTGGTATTCGTTTGATATTTTGATGAGATGTATCTTGTCTTTTCCTCTAGTGGTGTTATGTGAACGTCGACTACATGACACTTCACCATTATTTGGGCCTAGAGGAAGGCATGGGGAAGTAATAAGTAGATGATGGGTTGTTAGAGTGACAGAAGCTTAAACCCTAGTTTATGCGTTGCTTCGTTAGGGGCTGATATGGATCCATATGTTTAATGTTGTGGTTAGGTTTACCTTAATACTTCTTATTGTAGTTGCGGATGCTTGCAATACAGGTTAATCATAAGTGGGATTCTTGTCCAAGTTAGGGCAGTACCCAAGTGCCGGTCCACCCACATATCAAACTAGCAAAGTACCGAACGTGAATCATATGAACGTGATGAAAACTAGCTTGACGATAATTCCCAATGTGTCCGCGGGAGTTCGTTCCTCATTATTAGAATTTGTCCAGGCTTATCCTTTGCTACATAAAGGATTGGGCCACGCTGCTGCACTTTATTTACTTTATTTACTTGTTGCTCGCTACTATTTATCTTATCACAAAACTATCTATTACCTACAATTTCAGTGCTTGCAGAGAAAACCTTACTGAAAACCGCTTATCATTTCCTTATGCTCCTCGTTGGGTTCGACACTCTTACTTATCGAAAGGACTATGATAGATCCCCTACACTTGTGGGTCATCAAGACTCTTTTCTGGCATCGTTGCCGGGGAGTGTAGCGCTTTTGGTGAGTGGAACTTGGTAAGGAAATATTTATATAGTGTGCTGAAATTTTCTGTTACTTGTCACTATGGAAACTAATCCTTTGAGGGGATTGTTTGGGTTATCTTCACCCCAACCAGAAGAGCAAAGAGTTTCTCCTCAACCTACTGAACTTTATGAAAATGTTTACTTTGAGATTCCTTCGGGTATGATAGAGAAACTGCTAGCTAATCCATTTGCAGGAGATGGAACGTTGCATCCTGATTTACACCTTATCTTTGTGGATGAAGTTTGTGGATTATTTAAGCTTGCAGGTATTCCCGATGATGTTGTCAAAAGGAAGGTCTTCCCTTTATCTTTGAAGGGAGATGCATTTACATGGTATAGGCTATGTGATGATACAAGATCTTGGAATTATAAGCGATTGAAGTTGGAATTTCACCAGAAGTTCTATCCTATGCATCTTGTTCATCGTGATCATAATTACATATATAATTTCTGGCCTCGCGAAGGAGAAAGCATCGCTCAAGCTTGGGGCAGGCTTAAGTCAATGTTATATTCATGCCCCAATCATGAGCTCTCTCGGGAAATGATTATTCGGAATTTTTATGCTCGGCTTTCTCTTGATAATCGCAACCTGATCGATACTTCCTGTGTTGGTTCTTATATGCTGAAGACTATTGGTTTCAAATGGGACTTATTGGAGAGAATTAAACGCAACTCTGAAGATTGGGGTTCCGACGATGGTAAGGAGTCAGGTATGACACCTAAGTTCGATTGTGTTAAATCTTTTATGGATACCGATGCTTTTGATGGATTTAGCTCTAAGTATGGACTTGACTCTGAGATAGTAGCTACTTTCTATGAATCTTTTGCTACTCACGTTGATATCCCTAAATAGAAGTGGTTTAAATATAATCCTCCTGTTGAAGTGAAAGTAGTTGCACCTATTACAGTCGAAGAAAAGACTATTACCTATAGTGATCCTATTGTTCCTACTGCTTATGTTGAAAAACCTCCTTTTCCTGTTAGGATAAAGGATCATGCTAAAGCTTCGACTGTTGTTCGTAAGAGTAATACTAGGACTTATACACCTCCTGAGCAAATTAATGTTCAACCTAGTATTGCTATGGTTAAAGATCTCTTGGATGAGGACTTAGATGGGCATGTTATTTCTTTCTTGGGTGAGACTGCTAATATTGCTAGACCTGATACTAAGACACGTAGACCTGTTGTAGGCATGCCTGTTATTTCTATTAAAATAGGAGATCATTGTTATCATGGCTTATGTGATATGGGTGCTAGTGCTAGTGCGATACCTTATGATCTTTATAAAGAAATTATGCACGACATTGCGCCCGTTGAATTAGAAGACATTGATGTTACTATTAAGCTTGCTAATAGGGATACCATTAAACCTATTGGGATTGTTAGAGATGTTGATGTTTTGTGTGGGAAAGTTAAATACCCTGCTGATTTTCTTGCTCTTGGTTCCCCACAAGATGATTTTTGTCCCATTATTTTTGGTAGACCTTTCTTGAATACTGCTAGTGCTAAGATTAATTATGAAAAGAATATTGTCACTGTTGGCATGGATGGTATTTCTCATGAGTTTAATTTTGCTAAGTTTAGTAGACAACCTCGTGAAAGGGAACCATCTAGTAAGGATGAAATTATTGGTCTTGCTTCCATTGCTGTTCCTCCAACTGATCCGTTAGAACAATATTTGCTAGACCATGAAAACGATATGTTTATGAAGGAAAGGGAAGAAATAGATGAAGTGTTCCTTAAACAGGAACCTATGCTGAAACATAACCTTCCCGTTGAAATTCTTGGGGATCCCCCTCCACCCAAGGGTGATCCCGTGTTTGAACTCATACCATTACCTGATAATCTTAAGTATGCTTATCTTGATGAAAAAGAAATATATCATGTTATTATTAGTGCTAACCTTTCAGAGAAAGAAGAAGAAAGATTATTGAAAACTCTGAAGAAGCACCGAGCTGCTATTGGATATACTCTGGATGATCTTAAGTGCGTTAGTCCCACGTTATGTCAACACAAAATTGCATTGGAGGATGATGCCAAACCAGTTAGAGATCCTCAAAGATGACTAAATCCCAAGATGAAGGAAGTGGTAACAAAGGAGATACTAAAGCTCCTTGAGGCAGGTATTATTTATCTCGTTGCTGATAGTGAATGGGTAAGCCTTGTCCATTGTGTCCCTAAAAAGGGAGGTATTACCGTTGTTCCTAATGATAAAGATGAATTGATCCTGCAAAGAATTATTACAGGTTATAGGATGGTAATTATTTCCGTAAGTTAAATAAAGCTACTAAGAAAGATCATGACCCTTTACCTTTTATTGATCAAATTCTAGAAAGACTATCCAAACACACACATTTTTTGCTTTCTAGATGGTTATTCTGGCTTCTCTCAGATACCTGTGTCAGCGAAGGATCAATCTAAAACTACTTTTACTTGCCCTTTTGGTACTTTTGCTTATAGACGTATGCCTTTTGGTTTATGTAATGCACCTGCTACCTTTCAAAGATGCATGATGGCTATATTCTCTTATTTTTGTGAAAAGATTTGTGAGGTATTCATGGATGACTTCTAAGTCTATGGATCCTCTTTTGATGATTGTTTGAGCAACCTTGATTGAGTTTTGCAGAGATGCGAAGACACTAGTCTCGTTCTAGCCAAAGTTGATGCTATTGAAAAGATGCCATGTCCCAAGGACATAAAAGGTATAAGAAGTTTCCTTGGTCACGCCGGTTTTTATAGGAGGTTCATTAAGGACTTTTCTAAAATCTCTAGGCCTCTGACTAATTTATTGCAAAAAGATATTCCTTTTGTCTTTGATGATGATTGTGTAGAAGCGTTTGAAGTACTTAAGAAAGCTTTGATCACTGCACCTATTGTTCAGCCACCTGATTGGAATTTACCTTTTGAAATTATGTGTGATGCTAGTGATTATGCTGTAGGTGTTGTTTTAGGGCAAAGAGTCGATAAGAAATTGAACGTTATCCAGTATGCTAATAAGACTCTTGATACTACTCAGTGAAATTATGCTACTATTGAAAAAGAGTTCTTAGCAGTTGTGTTTGCATGTGATAAATTTAGAACTTATATTGTTGATTCCAAAGTTACTATTCACACTGATTATGCTGCTATTAAATATCTTATGGAAAAGAAAGATGCTAAGCCTAGACTCATTAGATGGGTTCTCTTGCTCCAAGAATTTGACTTGCATATTATTGATAGAAAGGGAGCTGAGAACGCCGTTGCAGATAACTTGTCTAGGTTAGAGAATGTTCTTGATGACCCAGTGCCTATTAATGATAGCTTTCCTGATGAACAATTAGTGGTCGTCAATGCTTCTCGTACTGCTCCTTGGTATGCTGATTATGCTAATTACATTGTTGCTAAATATATACCGCCTAGTTTCACACACCAGCAAAAGAAAAAGTTCTTTTATGATTTAAGACATTACTTCTGGGAAGATCCACATCTTTATAAAGAAGGAGTAGATGGTGTTATTAGACGTTGTGTGCCTGAGCATGAACAGGAACAGATTCTACGTAAGTGTCACTCTGAATCTTATGGAGGACACCATGCTAGAGATAGAACTGCGCACAAGGTACTACAATCTGGTTTTTATTGGCCTACTCTCTTCAAAGATGCTCGTAAGTTTGTCTTGTCTTTTGATGAATGTCAAAGAATAGGTAACATTAGTAGACGTCAAGAAATGCCTAGGAATTATTCTCTTGTTATTGAACCGTTTGATGTTTGGGGCTTTGATTATATGGGACCTTTTCCTGCCTCTAATGGTTATACACATATCTTAGTTGCTGTTGATTACGTTACTAAGTGGGTAGAAGCTATTCCAACTAGTAGTGCTGATCATAACACTTCTATTAAAATGCTTAAAGAAGTTATTTTTCCGAGGTTTGGAGTCCCTAGATATCTTATGACTGTTGGTGGTTCACATTTTATTCATGGTGCTTTCCGTAAGATGCTCGCTAAGTATGATGTCAATCATAGAATAGCATCTCCTTATCATCCGCAGTCTAGTGGTCAAGTAGAGTTGAGCAATAGAGAGCTCAAATTAATTTTGCAAAAGACTGTGAGTAGATCTAGAAAGAATTGTTCCAAAAAACTTGATGATGCATTATGGGCATTTAGAACTGCGTACAAAAATCCTATGGGTATGTCTCCATATAAGATGGTTTATGGAAAAGCGTGTCATTTACCTCTTGCACTTGAACATAAGGCATATTGGGCTATAAAAGAGCTCAATTATGACTTCAAACTTGCCGGTGAGAAGAGGTTATTTGATATTAGCTCACTTGATGAATGGAGAACCCAAGAATACGAGAATGCCAAGCTATTCAAGGAAAAAGTCAAACGCTCGCATGATAAGAGGATACAAAATCGTGAGTTTAATGTAGGAGATTATGTGTTATTATTCAACTCTCGTTTAAGATTTTTTGCAGGAAAACATCTCTCAAAATGGGAAGGTCCCTACGTTATCGAGGAGGTCTAGCATTCTGGTGCTATAAAAATCAACAACTTCGAAGGCACAAATCCGAGGGTGGTAAACGGTCAAAGAATTAAACATTATATTTCAGGTAATCCTATCAATGTTGAAACTAATATTATTGAAATCGTAACCCCTGAGGAATACATAAGGGACACTCTCCAGAACGTTTCAGACTCCGAAAAGGTATAGGCATGTGGTACGGTAAGTAAACCGACTCCAAAACAACTCTAATGGCAATTTTTATCAGTTTTGGATCATTTAAGAATTTTAGGAAGAGAGAAGTAGTCCGAAAGGGACACGAGCCCCCCACGAGAGTGGAGGGCGCGCCCCCCTATCTCGTGGGCACCTCGTGTGCCTCCCGGATTCCATTTTCTTGTATGTTATGTATTTTGGTCGGTAAAAATTAATTATATATACTCCCGAAGGTTTTGATCATCGTATCACGCAAATATCCTCTGTTTTTGTTTCGAGCTGTTTCCGTTGCAGATCTAGAGCACCATGATCTCACCCTCCTCCAACAATGAAGACAAGGATGCTTGGCTTTTGAAGATAGAGCTGAAAAGATAAGAACCAGAAGAGATCAACAAGGATGAAGGGATCAAGAAAGCCATGGAGGTTCAAGCTCCGGCGGTGAAAGAAGAAGATATCCCTCAACCTTTACCTAACCTCTTTACTCCAACAAAGATTGAAGCTTTCAAGATGATTGAGTTAGCTCGCATACAGAACAAGTATCTCACACAGGAGAATATTCTGTTGAAGTATCATATTGCTGGGCTTAAGGGCATTATCCGCAAGTTGGAGGAACTTTTACGCTCAATGTGCGATTATCCACCGTCATCATCACCACCTCCATCACCTCCGAGGACATAATCACATGGGTATGGGCACTCCCCTTGGCAACTGCCAAGCTTGGGGGAGGTGCCCCGGTATCATATCACCATCACACTCCTATCTTTACCGCTTTATTTAGTTCGATCCTTTTGGTAGTATCTTGATCTAGTAGTTTGAAGTTTTGATTTCAAGTAGTTTCGAGTTTTGCTTTGTGATCCCTTTATGTAATCGAGTCCGTGTGCTATTTATAATAAAGATTAGTTTTGAGTCAAGGGCTTTGCTATGTTGCTATGATCTTGAGAAAGTAGAAAGAATAAAAGAGTTCATATTGATCTTATGGATAGTGATAACTTCACACGTAGAAAGTATGAGGCATAAAAATTGTTGAGAGTTGATGAACATAGTCTTGGTCATCGTTGCAATTAATAGGAAGTGATAAGGAAAGAGGGGTTCACATATAAATATATTATCTTGGACATCTTTTATGATTGTGAAGCACTCATTAAGTATGACATGCTAAAAGAGTTGATGTTGGACAAGGAAGATAACGTAATGGTTTATGTTTTCCGACATCTCAGTTAAAGTATATTGTCATTGACCTTCCAAACATGTTGAGCTTGCCTTTCCCCCTCATGCTAGCCAAATTTCTTGCACCAAGTAGAGATACTACTTGTGCTTCCAAATATCCTTAAACCCAGTTTTTCCATGAGAGTCCACCATACCTACCTATGGATTGAGTAAGATCCTTCAAGTAAGTTGTCATCGGCGCAAGCAATAAAAATTGCTCTCTAATTATTTATGACTTATTAGTGCGGAGAAAATAAGCTTTGTACGAACTTGTTGTGGAAGTAATAAAAGCGATGGACTGCATAATAAAGGTCCACATACAAGGGGTAATATAAAGTGATGTTCTTTTGCATTACGATTTCGTGCATCAACCCTAAATGTGCATGACAACCTCTGCTTCCCTCTGCGAAGGGCCTATCTTCTACTTTATGTTTTTACTTTATGCTTGAGTCAAGGTGATCTTCACCTTTCCCTTTTTCATTTTATCCTTTGGCAAGCTCCTCGTGTTTGAAAGATCATGATATATATATCCAATTGGATGTAAGTTAGCATGGGCTATTATTGTTGACATCACCTAAAGGTGAATTCGTTGGGAGGCAACACAATAAGCCCCTATCTTTCTCAGTGTCCGGCTGAAACTCCATAACCACAAGTATTGCGTGAGTGTTAGCAATTATAGAAGACTACAAGATAGTTGAGTATGTGAGCTTGCTGAAAAGCTCTATTGTTGACTCTTTCTGATGTTACGATAAATTGCAATTGCTTCAATGACTGAGATTATAGTTTGTTAGTTCCCAATGAAGTTTTTGAACCATACTTGACATTGTGAATTGATTGTTACTTGAGCATAGGAAATCATATGACAAAATCTATATATGTTGTTATTATTAGAATGATCATTATGCCCTCATGTCCGTATTTTATTTTTATCGACACCTCTATCTCTAAACGTGTGGACATATTTTTCGATTTCGGCTTCCGCTTGAGGACAAGCGAGGTCTAAGCTTGGGGGAGTTGATACGTCCATTTTGCATCATGCTTTTATATCAATATTTATTACATTATGGGCTGTTATTACGCATTATATCTAAATACTTATGGCTATTCTCTCTTATTTACAAGGTTTACCATGAAGAGGGGGAATGCCGGCAGCTGGAATTCTGGCTGGAAAAGGAGCAAACGTTGTAAACCTATTCTGCACAGCTCCAAAAGTCCTGAAACTCCACGAAACAACTTTTTGGATTTAATAAGAATTTCTGAGCGAAAGAAATAGGCCAGGGGGCTCACACCCTGTCCAGGAGACAGGGGGGCGCCCCCCCTATAGGGTGCGCCCCCTATCTCCTGGGCCCCCTGGTGGGCCTCCGGCATCCATCTTCTGTTATATCATCACTTTTACCCAGGAAAAAATCGTGGGCAAGCTTATGGGACAAAACTCCGCTGCCGCGAGGCGGAACCTTGGCGGAATCTATCTAGGGCTCTGGCGGAGCTGTTCTGCCGGGGACACTTCCCTCCGGGAGGGGGAAATCATCACCAACGATCCTCTCATCGGGAGGGGGCCAATCTCCATCAACATCTTCACCAACACCATCTCCTCTCAAAACCCTAGTTCATCTCTTGTATCCAATCTTGTATCAAAACCACAAATTGGTACCTGTGGGTTGCTAGTAGTGTTGATTACTCCTTGTAGTTGATGCTAATTGGTTTACTTGGTGGAAGATCATATGTTCAGATCCTTTATGCATATTATTACTCCTATGATTATGAACATGAATATGCTTTGTGAGTAGTTACGTTTGTTCCTGAGGACATGGGTGAAGTCTTGCTATTAGTAGTCATGTGAATTTGCTATTCGTTTGATATTTTGATGAGATGTATCTTGTCTTTTCCTCTAGTGGTGTTATGTGAACGTCGACTACATGACACTTCACCATTATTTGGCCTAGAGGAAGGCATGGGGAAGTAATAAGTAGATGATGGGTTGCTAGAGTGACAGAAGCTTAAACCCTAGTTTATGCGTTGCTTCGTTAGGGGTTGATATGGATCCATATGTTTAATGATGTGGTTAGGTTTACCTTAATACTTCTTATTGTAGTTGCGGATGCTTGCAATAGGGGTTAATCATAAGTGGGATGCTTGTCCAAGTTAGGGCAGTACCCAAGTGCCGGTCCACCCACATATCAAATTATCAAAGTACCGAACGCGAATCATATGAACGTGATGAAAACTAGCTTGACGATAATTCCCAATGTGTCCTCGGGAGCTCCTTCCTCATTATTAGAATTTGTCCAGGCTTATCCTTTGCTACATAAAGGATTGGGCCACCTTGCTGCACTTTATTTACTTTATTTACTTGTTGCTCGCTACTATTTATCTTATCACAAAACTATCTATTACCTACAATTTCAGTGCTTGAAGAGAAAACCTTACTGAAAACCGCTTATCATTTCCTTCTGCTCCTCGTTGGGTTCGACACTCTTACTTATCGAAAGGACTACGATAGATCCCCTACACTTGCGGGTCATCATAGTCCAACAGTCCGGCACAAGTACATAGTCCGGATGTCCGAGGAGCCCCTAATCCAGGACTCCCTTAGTAGCCCCTGAACCAGGCTTCAATGACGATGAGTCCGGCACGCAGATTGTCTTCGGCATTGCAAGGCGGGTTCCTCCTCCGAATACTCCATAGAAGATCTTGAACACAAGGATCGTGTCCGGCTCTGCAAAACAATTTCTGCATACCACCATGGAGAGCACAATATTCCACAAATCTAATCTGCTGACAACTTTTCATAGCATGACATCACGCCATGGCCCGGTCATTATTCAAACCGTTTTTCTCAACCAGCTGCTGCACATATTGCGAGGCGGTTTCCTTGGCATGTCTTGTCGAAGCAGAGATCGTGTCCCCTTATCACGGGATTCTCATCAATACGTGTGTGGGTAACCCAACCGCGCCATCAATCGCGACGCTTGGGGAATAAGCGATTTTACGGGGCAAGTGGGGAGGCGCACAATTTCTACCGCCTTTATAAAGAGATAAGGATTCCTCTTTTTCACCCATGCCTTCTTCTTCCCCTGCTCATCCATTCTTGCACGCTCGAGCTCCAGCACCCAAGTTCTCACCTTCTCCATAAAGCCATTCCGAACATGTCCGGAGCAGGAGGCAAGTGGATGGTCTCCTCCATTACGGAGGAGGACATTACGAAGCTCCGGGAAGCCGGATACCTGGCCGCAGACATCGCGCACCGGCTCCCGGACGCAGGGCAGATCGTCCCTACTCCGAAACCCCACGAGAGGGTTGTATTACTTCCTCACTTCGTCCGTGGACTGGTATTCCCCCTCCACCCATTTGTCTGCGGGCTCATATTTTACTACGGGCTGGACTTCCATGATCAGGCCCCCAATTTCATCCTCAACATCTTAGTGTTTATCGTCGTGTGCGAGGCCTTCCTCCGCATCAAGCCCCACTTCAGCCTGTGGCTGAAGACCTTCAACGTGAAGCCGAAGGTGATGGTCGGCCAGCAAGCGGAGTGCGGAGGCGCCATGGTGGGCAAGATGCCCAACGTTACCTGGCTCGAAGGCTCCTATGTGGAGACCGTGAAGGGGTGACGATCGGGGTGGTTCTATATCACAAAGCCGCGCGACGCCAACTAGGCGGCGGCCCCCGAATTTTGATCTGGCATCCCCATGCGGCTCACCTCCTGGAAAGAGAAGGGCTTAGCCTGGGGTTCACCGGTGGAGCTGACTGAACTCCATACATGTGTCAAAAATATGATAAGCAAGAAAATCAAGCTTGTCAACGTGGTCCAGGTCATGCTCTTCCACCGGATCCTTCCGTGTCAAAGACGGGGTTTCAATATGTGGGAGTTCGACCCGGCCGAACTCCAGACGCTGCGAGAGCTCTTCGACACGACACACAAAGACATCTGGAAGGTGCTGTTCAAGGCCGCCGAGGTACCTCCTCCCATTACCGAGGATCGCGGACTCAGCGCAAAGCGCCCCGCCAATCTGGTAAGCTCTTTATATTTTACAAGATGTTCCTTTCCCCAGTATATTCGTGGGAGGAATCTAAGCCTCCACGCCAATTTAACAGGACTGGGTAGCGACAGCGGAGCGGATCGACTGTCCAGCTCCACTACCTGAAGATACAGCAACGGCTCTCTTAATGGAGATGCTGTTTCCGGCGCCCTATGAGGTGCCGGAGAAGAAGGCCAAGAAGAAGGTCGCGGGGACCAGGAAAGGTCTCCGGCGCAAGGTTGTATCGAACTCATCGTTCGAATACACCGAGGCGCGCTCCTCCAATGAAAACGAGGAGGAGGAAGAGGAAATCCCTCCCCCCCCAACCGGGGGGGAGGGGAGAAGAAAAGGAAGGCTGCCCCGTCTGGGGAGGCCGAAGGGTCCAAGAAGGGAAAGACCCTCCCTCCGGACCACTCCACAACAGCCGCCTACAACGACGAGGAGTGGTTGCCCAGGGACAAGCCCCTGGCGAAGTCGTAAGTATCCGGACACTATAATGCTTCCGATATTTTTTGCTTTATTGCTTCTTATCATGTCAAATATGATCGTGCAGTCCGTCCAAAGCCCACATCGACGTATCCTCCTCAGATGGGTATTTGGGCCAGTCGGTGATGAACAGTGATTCACTCCCGATGGCCACCTCCCCCCGGCCCGCGGATGGCACCGAGGTGTTGTCTCAGAGGATACGGACCAAGGGGAGACAGTTATGGAGACACCTCAAGGCGAAATCCCAGACGCCGGGCACATGGGGGAGAAGACCCCCATGGATTCTGATGATGGAGGTCACAACAAGTTTGGCCCCCAGTCGGATACTGCGCCGGAACCTCTAATGGTTCCGGATTCAGGCAGGCAGCCCCTCACTAAGGGGGGCGATCCGCCTGTGATGATGACCTCTGTCCATCCAGAGGCATCAGACAACTTGCTGGAAGCGCTTCAGGGCGCTTCCATTGATGAAGAACACCGTACTCTTATGAGTACGGTGATTGACCGAAGGCTGCGCCAGCCTCCTAACAGGCTTTGTGGTAAGTAATCAAATTATGAGAAAATATCACAGCATAGACAGTAGCCCCTAATGCTCTGTTTGGTGTTTGGAAAGAAAGGCCGAACAGAGGATCAAATAACATCCACAGGAGTCTAATCAGAATATGTCTATGTGAATAAGCAGGCGTCGTTGCTGGCCGCTGCCGCTCATACTACGGAGGTCTCCGGACTAAAGAGGGAACTGGAGCGGTCCGAGGAAGAGCTCGGCCTCGTGAAGAGGCAGCTCAAGGAGAACAGAGGTAAGTGATACCCCGTCTGTATATTGATAAAGAAAAAATTGTTTTAGCTCATAGAAGCGTCATGAACTTTAATAGGGGCCATGACCGAAGTGGCGGCCCTTAAGAAGGTGCTGTCCGAGGCAGAAGACAAAGAGGCCAAGGAGCGCATCGAGCGTGAGAAGCAAGAGGCCCGTGTCGATGAGGTTCAGCAAGAGCTCCAGGATTTCATCAAAAAATACGAGTCCTTGGAGCGTGACTCTAAGACACAAGAGTCCGAGCTTGCTAAGGCCCTCCAGAGCGTGCGAGACGCAAAAGCCGAAGCCCAAAGGGCCCTCCAGGAGATTCAGGCGGCCAAGAAGATAGCGGCGGGTAAGGCATTCATTATGCAAAGCAAGCATGTGAAGGAGACTTTCCTTTTACTTACCCGAATTCGGAGCTCTCCAAGAGCATTCGCAGATCTGTCGCGCAGCATATCGGATGCTGCGGAGTTCTACCGGGCCGAGGAAGGGAGCTCGATGGAGAAGTTGTTCTGGTCTCAATATATTGGGACCGAACATCCGATGCCCTTGAGCGACCAGCTGAAGCAACTGGTCGAATTGCACAAGGCGGCCGAACTGGCCATGAAGGACCTTATAGTCGGGATGTGGCCTACCGAGCCCTTGCCCAACAGCTACTTCGGCCTCGTGAAGCGGCTTGTAAATGCCTGCACGCGGCTAGAAGTCATAAAGCGGTCAGTCTGCATTAAAGGTGCGCGTCGGGCCTTCGCCCGCGCGAAAGTGCACTGGGCGAAGATGGATGCCGAGAAGCTTGTGACGGAGGGGCTGTCGAAGGGCAAGGAGCACCGCCACCCTGAAAAGTATTATGACGGTGTCATGAAGGATGCCCGACTTGTGGCGGGCGAATGTGCTAAGGATGTAATATTTGAATGAATGTACTCATTTGATCCTGTAATATGAAAACGAGTTCATGTGCGCTATATAACGCTTGTTGATTTAAAATATTACCTTCTGTGTGCCCATTTATAAAATCTGAGAGTTGGCCAGTCGTCGACTTCTGCCCCCATGTAACTAGTACTAGGGTGTTCGGGATAAAGCTAAACACTCTTTATCCAATTTTTTGGTCCTTTAAGGAGGTGTTTAGCGCAACGAACAAGGCAATCAGACTATACGGCTTTATCACTCTCACTTAGCCATAGAAGTCTATAATTTTAAATTTTGGCATAGCCCCTGGTATTCGGAAAGTGGAACTTGGGGCGCTATACACGCCTAAATCGGACAAGGCCGATTCCTCGCCCAAAGCGGAAAAAATCTTTAAGGATTTGAGACCTCTCGAACAGCGACCAACTCTCACCGCATCATGACAGTCAGTTTTCGGCTTTCTCTACTAAGGTGCTCGTCCGGAAGAACCGGGACACAATCGCAGTAGTTCTCCCTGTGCTACCTTAGCCGATATAGCGGAACGTAAGGCACCAAAACATGGGAGCCGGGCAAACCCAACTATTGACCCAAGACATGATTCGGAGCTGATGCATATAATGCTATAAGTTCGGGGTGCCGCACTGTCAAAAGTGTTTGGACTTTTCTTGCCGTGTTATGGGGTACACTGAAGCCCCTGGCGAGCTGATCGTACCAAAATGTATGGGAGATATTTGTAATAAATAAATAGTCAAGGAAAAGATAGAGAAATGTAATAATAAGCTGACGATGTACATTATTTTCCATTGTTATAATAATAAGTCGAGGCGTACGTATACAAGTAGTGCGATAAGCAAAATAGGACTATTTGACATGTCCTAACCAAGAGCGAGCTGCGTGTGGGTATGTAAAACAGGTATAGCGATCGTTATCAGAGACCACCTGGGGATTCCCTTGTACGTCAAAGCTTCTTGCCTCCTTGGTTTTTTCGTCCCGTAATGGGTGCGATACTCAGATTATCGGAAGAGCCTCGAAAAGAGAAGGACCTGAAAGAAAGAAAAGGGTGAAGGTGTACGGGTCTTGTGACGGTTGGGCCATATTTTGGACCGTGTTGTGGCCATTCCTCCGCCTATGCCCATGGTATTTTAAGTGCGTAATTATGTACGCGCGACACAAATTTCACCGCTTGACCGGGACTATGACGAAGGCCGAATTGCTAGGCGAGCTCTGGACGTGCCGGACGATCCTGTTGCAGAGTACTTAGGACTCGCTTGGCGGTGTCCGGGGGTGAAAGATCGAGAATGTCGCCTAGAGGGGGGGTGAATAGGCGTTTAAAATAATTACGGTTTAGACTTGAACAAATGCGGAATAAACCTAACGGTTAATTTGTCAAGCACAAAACCTTAAACAACTAGGCTCACCTATGTGCACCAACAACTTACGCTAAGCAAGATAAGCAACTAAGTGATAGCAAGATATATGACAAAGAACAATATGGCTATCACAAAGTAAAGTGCATAAGTAAAGGGCTCGGGTAAGAGATAACCGAGGCACGCGGAGACGATGATGTATCCCGAAGTTCACACCCTTGCGGATGCTAATCTCCGTTTGGAGCGGTGTGGAGGCACAATGCTCCCCAAGAAGCCACTAGGGCCACCGTAATCTCCTCACGCCCTCGCACAATGCAAGATGTCGTGATTCCTCTAAGGGACCCTTGAGGGAGGTCACCGAACCCGTACAAATGGCGACCCTTGGGGGCGGTCACCGAACCCTTACACTTTGGCAACCCTTGGGGGCGGTCATCGGTACCCGTCAAATTGCTCGGGGCGATCTCCACAACCTAATTGGAGACCCCGACGCTTGCCCGGAGCTTTACACCACAATGATTGAGCTTCGAACACCACCAACCGTCTAGGGCGCCCAAGCACCCAAGAGGAACAAGCTCAAGGGCACCAAGCACCCAAGAGTAATAAGCTTCTCAACTTGTAAATTCCACGTATCGCGTGGAGAACTCAAACCGATGCACCAAATGCAATGGCAAGGGCACACGGAGTGCCCAAGTCCTTCTCTCCCAAATCCCACCAAAGCAACTAATGCTAGGGAGGAAAATGAGAGGAAGAACGAAAGAAGAACACGAAGAACTCCAAGATCTAGATCCAAGGGGTTCCCCTCACTAAGAGGAGAAAGTGATTGGTGGAAACGTGGATCTAGATCTCCTCTCTCTTTTCCCTCAAGAACTAGCAAGAATCATTGGAGGGATTGAGAGATAGCAAGCTCGAAGAAGGTCAACAATGGGGGAAGAACACGAGCTCAAAGGATAAGTCTCAATGGGGAAGAAGACCCCCTTTTATAGGTGGGGAGAAAAACCAACCGTTATCCCCTCACTCAGCCCACCCGACGCAGTACTACCACAGGGAGCTGCGGTACTACCGTGGTTGGCTCTGCAGGTTGCGGTACTACCTCATGTGCAGCTCTGGCCAGATGAAGGCCTGTTGCACAGGGCAACAAGCGGTAGAACCGCCGGAGCGTTACTACCGCGCGCCCCTACGGTACTACCGTAAGGCAGGCAACACTAGGCGCAGAGAAAGCACGGACGTAAAAAATTACTTCCGTACCTACTTCCGCTGAGGGAGGACCCGCGCAAAACTCCGGCACGGTACTACCGCACACGAAGAGCAGTACTACCGTGTAGGGCGCGGATGTAAAAAATTACATCCGCCCCTACTTCCGCTCATGCTGCTAAGCTTGGCCAGAGCCCACGGTACTACCGCGCACGCGGCGCGGTACTACCGCGTAGGGCGCGGATGTAAAAAATTACATCCGCCCCTACTACCGCTCGAGCAGCTGCGCCTGGCCTGAGGCCACGGTACTACCGCTCCCACAGAGCGGTACTACCGCAAGGGCCTGCGGTACTACCGCTCCGGAGAGCAGTACTACCGCATGCCCCAGTTCAGCAACACCAGGAGTCCTTCATTTTGCAGAGAAGACAACAGAGGGAAACAATAAAACCAGAACTGCCATAACTTCTGCAAATGAGCTCCGAATTGAGCAAACTCAAGCTTGTTGGATACAAGACAACGAGTAGCATCAAAACCTCCAATAGAGAAGAACCGGCAGAACCTCCAACATCGAAAACATCATAGAAGATGCATGCAAACTCCATTTTCGATGAACTCGAGCTTGTCATAAAAATGACCATAAGCTCCAAAACTCACAAGGAGAAGAACCAATAAAGATGATGCAAGGATGCAATGGTTTGAGCTCTCTACGAACGATACGATCAAGCAACTCATCGAGAGCCCCCCTTGATAGTACGGCAATCGATCCTATAACCCGGTCTCCCACAACTACCATGAGACCGGTAAAATAGAAAACCTATCAAGGGCAAACCTTTGCCTTGCACAAAGTCCACTTGAGCTAGTTGATGACGATCTACTCCTCCTCAAGATGGACCACCTTTCTTGATTGTGTTGGCTCGATGAAGACCAGTTGATTGCTCCCCCATACTCAACTATGGGTGAGCCCCTCTTTCGCTCATCTTCACAAGTCCATTGTCACCATAATGGACGGCAAGCTTCAAGCACTTGATCTCTTCGTGATGCATCACTTGAACTTGCACACCGCAACCTAACCCCAGAAAGAACTCTCACGAAGACCATGGGTTAGCACACAAAGCGTAATGGACAATTCTTACCATACCATGGGATCACTCGACCCCTCTCAGTACATCTTCTTCGCTTTGTGAGTTGATCAACTTGATTCACTCTTGACTTGGTCTTGATCAACCTTGAACCTTTGCAACTCTCTTCATTTGGATGATGTCTTGAAGGTAAACATGAATGATCAGACAACCTTCTTCTTCAAGACATGCTTGCAATAAGCTCAACATTCACATGACCAATCTTTGGATAATTCCTTAATAGCACCTTGGTCAACTCATAAACTCCTTGAAACCAACACATGGACTTCAAGAAAAGCCTATGGACAAATCCTTCAAATATAACTCAAGACAACCATTAGTCCATAGAGATTGTTATCAATTGCCAAAACCAAACATGGGGGCACCGCATGTTCTTTCAATCTCCCCCATTTTGGTAATTGATGACAATCACTTTCAAGAGAGTTTATACAAGGAATTATGCAATTATGCATCACCATGCAATGCAACAACCAATGATGCATGAGAATGAGATGCAAATGCTTAGGAACCAAAACCAAAGCAAGGAGAAAACTCAAAAGACTTCTCCACAAAACTCTCTCAAACTCCTCCCCCATTGGCATCGATTGCCAAAATGGGTGAAAAGCTGAGAAGGCCAAAATAAAAGGTGTTCCTCCACAAATTGTGTATTTCTCAACAAGAGAGTGGAATGCAATACACATATCCAACTGCCGATACTTGGAGGAAGACAAACTATATTGAGGCCCAAAGATTGCAACAAAAAGATATGACACAAAGACATAACAAAGAGAGACACAAGCAATCAGAAGGTACCAATTGAAGCAAGGAATCAACGGATATCAATTGAACCAACTAGGCCAATGATCCTACATGCCACAAGAATAAAGATATTATGATAAGCGCAAAGGAGTGTTCTAAAGAAACTAGAGAAGCTCCCCATGATTTGTGCACACGAAGAGCGGTACTACCGCGTAGGGCGCGGATGTAAAAACTTACATCCGCCCCTACTTCCGCTCATGCTGCTAAGCCTGGCCAGAGCCCACGGTACTACCGCGCACGCGGCGCGGTACTACCGCGTAGGGCGCGGATGTAAAAAATTACATCCGCCTCTACTACCGCTCGAGCAGCTGCGCCTGGCCTGAGGCCACGGTACTACCGCTCCCACAGAGCGGTACTACCGCAAGGGCCTGCGGTACTACCGCTCCGGAGAGCAGTACTACCGCATGCCCTAGATCAGCAACACTAGGAGTCCTTCATTTTGCAGAGAAGACAACAGAGGGAAACAATAAAACCAGAACTGCCATAACTTCTGCAAATGAGCTCCGAATTGAGCAAACTCAAGCTTGTTGGATACAAGACAACGAGTAGCATCAAAACCTCCAACAGAGAAGAACTGGCAGAACCTCCAACATCGAAAACATCATAGAAGATGCATGCAAACTCCATTTTCGATGAACTCGAGCTTGTCATAAAAATGACCATAAGCTCCAAAACTCACAAGGAGAAGAACCAATAAAGATGATGCAAGGATGCAATGGTTTGAGCTCTCTACGAACGATACGATCAAGCAACTCATCGAGAGCCCCCCTTTATAGTACGGCAATCGATCCTATAACCCGGTCTCCCACAACTACCATGAGACCGGTAAAATAGAAAACCTATCAAGGGCAAACCTTTGCCTTGCACAAAGTCCACTTGAGCTAGTTGATGACGATCTACTCCTCCTCAAGATGGACCACCTTTCTTGATTGCGTTGGCTCGATGAAGACCAGTTGATTGCTCCCCCATACTCAACTATGGGTGAGCCCCTCTTCCGCTCATCTTCACAAGTCCATTGTCACCACAATGGACGGCAAGCTTCAAGCACTTGATCTCTTCGTGATGCATCACTTAAACTTGCACACCGCAACCTAACCCCACAAAGAACTCTCACGAAGACCATGGGTTAGCACACAAAGCGTAATGGACAATGCTTACCATACCATGGGATCACTTGATCCCTCTTGGTACATCTTCTACGCTTTGTGAGTTGATCAACTTGATTCACTCTTGACTTAGTCTTGATCAACCTTGATGTCTTGAAGGTAAACATGAATGATCACACAACCTTCTTCTTCAAGATATGCTTGCAATAAGCTCAACATTCACATGACCAATCTTTGGATAGTTCCTTAATAGCACCTTGGTCAACTCATAAACTCCTTGAAACCAACACATGGACTTCAAGAAAAGCCTATGGACAAATCCTTCAAATATAACTCAAGACAACCATTAGTCCATAGAGATTGTCATCAATTGCCAAAACCAAACATGGGGGCACCGCATGTTCTTTCAGGGGGCTTTATTGCCGAATTGGAGATCTGCCTAAGAAGGCTGCTCTGTACTTCTGCCGCGAGGGCTGCAGTGTTCTCCTCGGATGGTGCAATCTTCTCCGGATCTAAGGCTAGGGCAGCTGCAGGTGTGTTCTCCTGAACACTGTCCGATGGCAGATCTAAGTCATGCTCATCGTGACTGTACGGCGCACCTGTCATGGGCTCGAATCTATCGAAGTTCAAGTTTCCGCGGATGTCGGCAGTGTAGTTCAAGCTTCCAAACCTGACCTGATGGCCAGGGGCGTAGCTATCGATTTGCTCCAAATGGCCAAGCGAGTTGGCCCGCAATACGAAGTCGCCGAATACGAAGACCTGTCCGGGAAGGAAAACCTCACCATGGATCGCATTGTTGTAGATGATTGAAGGAGCCATCAAGCCTTATCGTGACAACACAGTGGAACTCTCAATGAAAGCACCAATTTCGGTGTCAAAACCGGCGGATCTCGGGTAGGGGGTCCCGAACTGTGCATCTAAGGCTAATGGTAACAGGAGGCAGGGGACATAATGTTTACCCAGGTTCGGGCCCTCTCGATGGAGATAATACCCTACTTCCTGCTTGATTGATCTTGATGATATGAGTATTACAAGAGTTGATCTACCACGAGATCGTAGAGGCTAAACCCTAGAAGCTAGCCTATGATTATCATTGTTCTTGTCCTACGGACTAAACCCTCCGGTTTATATAGACACCGGAGGGGGCTAGGGTTACACAGAGTCGGTTACAGAGAAGGAGATCTACATATCCGAATTGCCAGCCTTGCCTTCCACGCAAAGGAGAGTCCCACCCAGACACGGGACAAAGTCTTCAATCTTGTATCTTCATAGTCCAATAGTCCGGCACAAGTACATAGTCCCGCTGTCCGAGGACCCCCTAATCCAGGACTCCCTCAATGGTGGACTCATTTGGAATAACTTGGTTTCAGGTGTTTGATGTACAAGCAGAGTTCCCACTTAGTACAGGCGAAGGCTAGCAAACAGGTTGAGAAGCGGCCAGCTAGAGAGCAACAACGGTCATGAACATGCATTATGCATAAGTAACATTGGATACTAGCATGAGTAGGATATGAACACCATGAACATAAATATCATAGAGGCTATATTGGTTTTGATTCAACTATATGCATGAACATGTGCCAAGTCAAGCCACTCGAACATTCAGAGGAGGATACCATATGATCATACTACATCACAATCATTTTAACGCAATGTTGATATCTAAGATAAATCATTATTCGCTCCTAGCTACTTATACATGGCATGAGAAACTATAATCTCTAATTGTCATTGCAAACATTAATCAAAATAGGCTGAATCATGGATACTAGGTTAAACATATTTACAAAACCAGAACAAGTCGAGTTCGTACCCGTTTCTCTCTACCATGGCCACTTCATCTAATATCGTTATTATTGCCTTTCACTTGCACGACCGAACGATTTGGAAATAATAATAGTGCAAGAGTGTCGTGGACTAAGCTGGAATCTGCAAACATTTTATTCAAGAGGAGAAGACAAGGTAATATGGGCTCTTTGTTAGATCAACAATGCAAATGAGAGCCACTGAATATTTTCATTATGGTCTTCTCCTCGGTATGACTCAATAAAAAGAAAATAAATTCATAGAAACACACCGAAATATTTTTGGAGTTTTTGGTTTTTCATAAACAAGCAAATGAAATAGAAAAGCAAAAACGAGAAAAACTATTTACACGGGAAAGCTCCCAACAAGTAAAAGAAGAACAAGGAAATCGTTCTTGGGTTTTCTTTTTAGTACTACAACAATTTAAACTAGGAAGAAAAATCGAAAAGAAGCAAGAAACATATTTTTGGATTTTCTCAAAGTTTTTCAAACACACAAGAAGAAAGCGGGAAAATAGATTAAACATGGATGATACAATGAAAAAGTGTGGACACCGACAACTGGAATGAAATGCGTGAACATGAATGTAATGTCGGTGTAAATATGTACTCCCCCAAGCTTAGGCTTTTGGCCTAACTTGGTAATCACCAGTCGTAGAAGCCATGAGGTCCAATGTTAAAGTGTCGGGGAGCAGGCACCATAGGGTCCCACTACTGAGGCTCCGCTAGTGCTACAGCCAAGTTGTTCCGGTAAGCAAAAATGTCCTCAGGAATAATCTTGTATCCGTTCCTGGCAACATATTCAAACAAAGGAGGTGCATGCAAGGGAATAATATCACAAGTTTTCTCACTGAAAACAAAATTGTAAGGCAAGTCAACATCAGGGTAATCAACAGCAAGAAACTGATGGTCCTTCGTAGCTTCTCTATCTAGGTAAACCTTGGTCAAGGAGTGATCATGCTGGCATATCTGCACATTGAAGTGAGTCGCCAAGCGAGTAGCGTAAATGCCCCCATGTATTTACCCTTGAATCTGTTAAGGTGAAGGCGACGTGCCACAACAGCTCCCAAGCTATAAGTGTTGTTGCCATAAAGTACGTGTCGCAAAACAGCAAAGTCTGGGGTGCTAAATGAACCCACCTTATCTCTCGCTAGCAAGCACTTTTTGCAATAAATAAGGCAAGATAATGCACTACAGGAAACTGCAAGCTAACAGCAGTGGTGCCTGATACTCCTCTCTCATCCCCCACAGTCAGAGTACGGTAAAACCATCAAACTCTAAGGGACTAGGCTCTACCAGTTCACCATCAGAAGGAAGCATGCATATATCACAAAATTCAGCAAGTGAGATCTGGCGGTTTTCAGCATATAAATTAAATGACACCTCAGGAGGATTATTCCTAGAATGAAAATGAAAGTTTTGCACAATGGAGTTTGTGAGGAGATGATACTGTTCGCATTCAGCTGCGATGAAGTCAGTGAGGCCGGCATTAGCAGCATATTGATTGAACTCTTGGAGGATTCCGGCCTCTTCCATGAATGCATTATGCGGCCACTCTCAAGGCCGTAGCTCCGCCAACCTCGGGGTATGGAGATCATTGTCAGATGACTTCCCAATAACCCCCTTGGATTTCTTCTTGTAAGCAAACTTCCTAAAGAAACTCATCCTTTCCCTATGAACAAAATTCTCAAATTTTTAGTCCACAAAATTTTTCTCAACAAAACTTCACAAAAATGATAGTAACTACTCATAGGGATGTATAGAGGCCATAGCAAGCATTCAAAACTACTTAGAACTCTAAGAATTCAACATGCAAGCTCATCTACAATAGCACCAAGAGTAGCTAATTATTGTAAATATAAACCACTAAAAAAACTAATTGGACACATTGAGGAGTCAGATACTAAGCAAAAAATCCCTTAAACAGTTTCAAAAATGGAGCTTCGAGCAAAGAGATCGTAATCCGCGGTTTCTGGAGCAAGAACACGAGAGAGTGTGTGGTAGTGATTTTTTCTGGGTGAATGGAGTGATGTGGGAAGAAGAAGTAAGTGGGGGGCACGTGGGGACCACAACCCACCAGGGCGCTCCCAGGTGGGTTGTGCCCACCTGGTGCACCTCCCTCTGATATTATTTGCACCAGAAATTCGGAAATATTCAGAAAAATTGTACCAAATTTTCAGAGCATTCTAAATTTTTTTATTTTTGGCTCATTTATTTATTATACGGAAAACTCAGAAAACAGATAAAGCATGGCATTTTATTTTATTTAACTAATGAAAACAAAAAACAAAAGGTAGGGACAGAAGGTAGTGCTTACTAAATTCCTCAACTTCATACCTCTCAAAAATGATCCATTAATAAGGTTGATCAAGTCTTATTAACAACCACTTTCAATTAGCATGAAACCGAAGAAATTTTGTAAATCACTAAGTTACCTCAATGGGAATATGAATGTCCCCAACAATAAGCATTTCATGTTTCTTTTTAACAGTAGGTACAGGTAGTTGAAAACTTCCAATAATGATTGTCAGAGATTTTTCAATAAAATTAATACCATTCACTTGGAATTGTTTCTTCGGAAAGGGCACCATATGCTCATTACCATTGATATGAAAAGTGACGTTGCTTTTATTGCAATCAATAACATCCCCTGCAATATTCAAGAAGGGTCTACCAAGGATAATCGACATGTTGTCATCCTCGGGCATCTCAAGTATAACAAAGTCAGTCAAAATAGTAACATTAGCAACAACAACGGGCACATCCTCACAAATACCGATAGGTATGGCAGTTGATTTATCAGCCATTTGCAAAGATATTTTAGTAGGTGTGAGTTTATTCAAATCAAGTCTTTTGTATAAAGAGAAAGGCAAGACACTAACACCAACTCCCAAATCACATAAAGCAGTTTTCACATAATTTCTTTTGATGGAGCAAGGTATAGTTGGTATTCCTGGATCTCCAAGTTTTTTAGGTACTCCATCTTTAAAAGTATAATTAGCAAGCATAGTCGAGATTTTAGCTTCTGGAATTTTTCTCTTATTGATGATGATGTCTTTCATATACTTGGCATAAGGAGGCATTTTTAAGATATCAGTCAAGCGAGTTCGTACAAAGACTGGCCTCACCGTTTCAGCAAAGCATTCAAATTCTTCATCATCTTTCTTTTTAGTTGACTTAGGTGGAAAGGGCATAGGCTTTTGAACCCATGGTTCTCTTTCCTTACCATGTTTTCTAGCAACAAAGTCTCTTTTATCATATCTTTTATTCTTAGGTTGTGGGTTATCAAGATCAACAGCTGGTTCTATCTCAACATCATTATCTGGTTCTTTATCGTTTGGTTGAGTGTCTTCATGAACCTCATCATTATCTTTTTCATTATCAGAAGGTGAATGTTCATTACCATATTGAGTTTCAGCATCAGAGATAGAAACTTCATTATCGTTATCAAGAGGTTTCTCTATTTCAGGTTCACTAGTAGCATACAAAGTCCTATCATTTTTCTTTTTCTTTTTCTTTTTAGAAGGACTAGGTGTAGTGGTGTTGTTCGTTTGTGAGTTCCGTTCAATTCTCTTTGGGTGTCCCTCAGGATAAAGTGGTTCCTGAGTCATTTTACCTCCTCTAGTTGCTACTCTAACAGGAAAGTCACTTATATTATTGTTCATTTCATCAAGTAACTCTCTTTGAGATTTAGCAACTTGTTCTAATTGAGTTTGAACCATAGAGGCATATTTTACTACACCTCTAACATCATTTGAGATTCTAAATAACAAGTCACTTAAGTGAGCAATCATATCAGATTTGTATCTCAATTGTTTCATAACATTTGCATTGAAGTGATCTTGCTTTCTATTGTAATTATCAAACTCATAAAGGCATTGACTAGGATGTTTATTACGAGGATCATCACTATCATTGAATTTCATTAAATATTTTACCTATACCACCTTAGGTGGTGGTGGTGCTTCAAGCCCATGTATTTCTTTGATAGGTGGTAAATTTTTAACATCCTTGGCCTTAATACCTTTTTCCTTCATAGATTTCTTTGCCTCTGGCATATCATCAGGACTGAGATATAAGATACCCCTCTTCTTCAGAGTGGGTTTAATAGGTGTTTCAGGAGGAGTCCAATCATCATAATTTTTCAATATGTTATTCAATAATTCTTCAGCTTGCCCAATAGTTCGTTCCCTGGAAACACAACCAGCACAACTATCTAGGAAATCCCTAGAAGCATCGGTTAGTCCATTATAGAAGATATAAAGTATTTCATTTTTCTTAAGAGGATGATCAGGAAAAGCATTAAGAAATTGGACAAGCCTCCCCCAAGCTTGTGGGAGACTCTCTTCTTCAATTTGCACAAAGTTAAATATTTCCTGCAAGGCAGCTTGTTTCTTATGAGTAGAGAAATATTTTTCAAGGAAGTAATAAATCATATCCTCGGGACTACGCACACAACCAGGAGCAAGAGTATTGTACCAAGCTTTAGCATCACCCTTTAATGAGAACCGAAATAACTTGAGAATATAATAATAGTGAATCTTCTCATCATGAGAAAAAAGGGTAGCTATATCATTCAACTTAGTAAGATGTGCCATAACAGTTTCAGTTTCATAACCATGGAAAGGATCAGATTCAACCAAAGTGATTAACTCTGGGTCGACAGAGAATTCATAATCCTCATCATCAATAAGAATAGGTGAAGTAGCAAACTCAGGATCACATTTCATTTTAGCATTCAGAGATCTTTCTTTATACTTGCATAATAATTTCTCTAGATCATCTCTATCCTTACAAGCAAGAATATCTCTAGTTGCCTCCTCACTCATGATATAACCTTCTGGTACCTTTGGCAATTCATATCTAGGAGGACTAGTTCTAGTAGGTGTTTCAAGATTTTCAGTTTCAAGTTCATCATCAGATTCAACAATATCATGTTGTCCTACTCTAGCAATTTGTTCATCAAGAAGGTCACCTAGTGGCACATCATCATCAAGCAAGGTACTAGCATCATCATGAGTAGCATTCATAGCAGAAGTAGCATCATCAATAACTTGCGACATATCAGAATTAATAGCATGTTGTGGTGTTGCAAGTTTACTTATAACGGAAGGTGAATCTAAAGCGCAGCTAGATGGCAGTTCCTTACCTCCCCTCGTCTTTGAGGGAAAAATCTTAGTCTTAGCATCCTTCAGATTCTTTAGTGATAATATGATAATAATCCCAAGTGACACAACAAATATAGCTATGCTCCCCGTCAAGGGGAGTCAAAGAATATTTGAAGGTATTAGCAGCTGAGTTGTCAATTCAACCACACCTGGAGATTAATTATCTGCAGCAAAGTGATTAGTAGCACAGTAATATGATAGTTTTGATGATAGCAGCAGCAACAACAGTAACAGTAACAGCGATAGAAGTGATATTGTGGCAGTAACGATATCAGTGGCAACAGTAGTAACTTAGCAAGAACAATATAAGGTAAATTGGTAGGCATTGGATCGGTGACTCGTTGGATGATATTCATCATGAGACAAATGTAACCCAGGGCGATACGGCACTAGCTCCAGTTCATAAATATAATGTAGGCATGTATTCCGTAAATAGTCATATGTGCTTATGGAAAGAACTTGCATGACATCTTTTGTCCTACCCTCCCGTGGTAACGGGGTCCTATTGGAAACTAAGTGATATTAAGGCCTCCTTTTAATAGAGAACTGGAACAAAGCATTAACACACGATGAATACATGAACTCCACAAACTACGGTCATCACCGGGAGTGGTCCTGACTATTGTCACTTCGGGGTTGCGGATCATAACACGTAGTAGGTGACTATAACTTGCAAGATCGGATCTAGAACATGGATATAATGGTGATAACATAAACGGTTCAGATCTGAAATCATGGCACCCGGGCCCAAAGTGACAATCATTAAGCATGGCAGAGTCATAGCAACATCAATCTCAGAACATAGTGGATACTAGGGATCGGGCCCTAACAAAACTAACTCGATTACACGATGAATCTCATCCAACTCCTCACCGACCAGCGAGCCTATGAGGGAATTACTCACTCCCGGTGGGGAGCATCATGGAATTGGCAATGGAGATGTGTTGGTGAGGACGAAGATCGAAGATCCCCCTCTCCGGAGCCCCAAACGGACTCCAGATCTGGCCTCCAGATGATGACTAGGAGACGGTGGCGGCTCCGTCTCGTGAAACGCGATAATTCTTCCTCTCTGGTTTTTTTCTGGAATAATGTGATTTTATAGTGTCGGTTTCAGGGTCAGCGGGGTCACCACGTGGGCAGGACCCACCTGGGCGCGCTTGGGGGGCAGACGCGCCCTGGTAGGTTGTGCCCACCCAGGTGCCCCCCTCAGGTATCTCTTGGCTCCAGAAATTCTCTTTATTGATATAAAAAATCATCGCAAAGGTTTCGTTCCATTCCGAGAACTTTTATTTCTGCACAAAAACAACACCATGGTAGTTCTGCCGAAAATAGCGTCAGTCCGGGGTTAGTTTCATTCAAATCATGCAAATTAGAGTCCAAAACAAGAGGAAAAGCGTTAGGAAAAGTAGATACGTTGGAGACATATCATGTGTCTACGTACCCTCCTAGACTGTAAGCGGAATCGTTTAGTAACGTGTTTGATGTAGTCGAACCTCTTCGCGCTCCAACTGATCAAGTACCGAACATACGACACCTCCGAGTTCTGAACACATTCAGCTCGATGATGTCCTCTACCTTCTTGATCCAGCAAGACGGTGAGGTAGTGGATGAGTTCTGGCAGCACGACGATGTGGTGACGGTGATGGTGAAGCTATCTCCACAGGGCTTCGCCTAAGCACTATGAAAATATGACCCCGGGGATGTAAACGGTGGAGGGAGGCGCCGCACACGGCTAAGCAATTGTCTATTGTGTGCTAGGCTCCCCCTCCCACATATATATAGGTGGGAGGGAGGGATGAGCAGCCAAAGGAGGTGCCCAAGTAGGAGGAATCCTACTTGGGGTCTCTCCCAAGCCGCCCCCCTTTCCTTATTTGGAGTGCGGGGAAAGGCGGGGGAGGGTGTCGCCCCTCCCCCCCCTTTCCTTTCTCCCATGAGAGGGAAAGGTAGGATGGGCTAGCCCTCCCCTTTTCCTTCCCTGGGGCTGGCCAAACAAGGGAGGAGGCGCACCAGCCCACTTGTGGGCTGGTCTGTCCCCTCCTTTGGCCCATAAGGCCCATAACTTGCCGGGGGGCTGCCCGGAACCCCTTCCGGTGACCTGATTCCTTCCCGGTAAGTCCCGAAACACTTCCGGTGTCCAAATACCATCGTCCTATATATCTGTCTTTACCTCTCGACCATTTCGAGACTCCTCGTCATGTCTGTGATCTCATCCGGGACTCCGAACAACATTCGGTCACCCAAACATATAACTCATATAACACTATATCATCAATGAACGTTAAGCGTGCAGACCCTATGGGTTCAAGAACTATGTAGACATGACCGAGACACCTCTCCGGTCAATAGCCAATAGCAGAACCTGGATGCCCATATTGGCTCCTACATATTCTACGAAGATCTTTATCAGTCAAACTGTTATGACAACATATGTAATTCCCTTTGTCCATTGGTATGTTATTTGCCCGAGATTCGACCGTAGGTATCTTCATACCTAGTTCAATCTCGTTACTGGAAAGTCTCTTTACTCGTTCCATAATACATCACCTTGTGACTAACTCCTTAGCCATTTGCTTGCAATCTTATGATGTGTATTACCGAGAGGGCCCAAAGATACCTCTCCGATACTCGGAGTGACAAATCCCAATCTCGATCTATGCCAACTCAATAAACACCTTCGGAGATACCTGCAGAGCATCTTTATGATCACCCAGTTATGTTGTGATGCTTGGTAGCACATAAGGTATTCCTCCGGTATCCAGGAGTTGCATAGTCTCATAGTCGAAGGAATATGTATTTGACATGAAGAAAGCAATAGCAATAAACTGAGCGATCATTATGCTAAGCTAACGGATGGGTCTTGTCCATCACATCATTCCAAATGATGTGATCCCATTATCAAATGACAACACATGTCTATGGTTAGAAAACCTTAACCATGTTTGATCAATGAGCTAGTCTAGTAGAGGCTTACTAGGGACACGGTATTTGTTTATGTATTCACACATGTATTTAATTTTCCGATCAATACAATTCTAGCATGAATAATAAACCTTTATCATGAATAAGGAAATATAATATAAAACAACAACTTTATTATTGCCTCTAGGGCATATTTCCTTCAGTTACTTCTTTCCGATAGACCCCGAGACCGCTATTGATCCGGTGATCGACTACTTCGCCGTCGAGGGTCCGTATCTGTCTGCAGAGCTTCCAGGCAAGCAAACCCCCTTGATCATTCCTTATCACCCATTCCATTCTCTCTCATGCTTGCATTAGATTTTGCTGTTGTAATTGATTGCTCCTAATCTGATGCATAGCCTGCTTTTGTAACCTGCTTTTGTACCTTACCTACTTATCCTAAATGCTTAGTATAGGTTGGTTAGTGATCCATCAGTGACCCCTCACCTTGTCCCTATTGCCCCTGCTAGATTACCAGATGACCCGGTTAATGTGATCGATGTCCAAAGCCCGACACATCACCTCACACCCCCTTAGATGTATGACTCTGCAGAGCTACTATCGAGTGTCGAGGGTGATACTTCGTATAGCACTTCTGATGAGATCTCTGAAGTGTAGTTAGTCGGTCTTGGTCTACGGAGGGTGATTCCTCATTCACCACTCCTGATAACGACTCTGTCGTGCAGCACCTCAAGTGTGAACCCTCGAGGGTGATTCCTCCAAGTTCACCTTGACGGTTACATCAAGTGGAATCCATCGAGGGTGATTCCTCGGATTCCCCCTTGGTGTTATGGACACACTGCTACTTTGACTTTACTCCAAGAACCATGTTAAAGACGGGTCGGCCCGGAGGGGTACCCGCAAGAGTTGTTGTTTCTGCAGGACTGGAGGGACAGGCGGTACCACTCCGATAGAGGTGGACCTAAGTTCCCGATAGTCTCTTGCGAGTCAAGTTGACCGTGAGGGTACACGCGGGTGATGTGGAGTCAGGTTGACCTCGAGGGTACCCGCGAGATAACTACGCGGCACGGCCGGGCATTCTTAGCCCTTGTCGTAAGTCCGTGAGACGGGGCAACGTGACCATAGATCATGGATCATTGATCATTGCCGCAAGCTCCCAAGACACTAACGGGTTTAGATGTGTGATCCGAGTAGGCCTCTGGCCTTTTTTGCACTAACCACCACGCGGGAATAAGTATGGGCACTTTGCGTCGTACATTTCTTCCGGAAGCTCTCAGACGTCACCGATGGAGCAACATGCACCCGGGTGGTCCACATAAGCACCTGCTTTGTATAAAGAGGTAGCCATGATTGATCCCGACCGTCCTTGCAACATGCAGGAGTGCAAAGGGTGATGTGCCCAAGACCCCTGCGCACTTAGGGTGTACACTGACATGTTGGCCTCTTTGTTGAGCCTATGTAGGACTACGGTGTGTCAATCAGGATCTGATGGTGTGCCCGGCCAGAGTTAATTGAGCGTGTTGGGTAAGTTTGTGCACCCCTGCAGGGAAGTATATCTATTCGAATAGTCGTGTCCACGGTAATGGACGCTCGGAGTTGTATCCCGATCTATAGAACTAGAAATGGATACTGGAGATGTGAAATGGATATGATGGCTCCGGGATCGTTTTCTCGCGGGGAGTCGAGGAAGGATCTCTAGGTGTGGATGCTACAACATACTTATTACTTATGTTATGTTACTCTACTCTTCTGTTGCTGCAAGATGCTTCCAGATGCTAGTCTTCAATAGGCTAGGCCTTTCCTTCTCTTCTAGCATTTCTGTAGTTCAGTCCAAAGATATAGCCCCCTTCCTTTGATACGGATGCATACTTAGCATAGATCTGATGTAAGTCTTGCAAGTACTTCGGATGAGTACTAATGGTTGCTTTGCTACTTCTCTTCCCCTATACCCGAATGCGGCAATCATATGACGAATCCCAGGAGCCAGATGCCACCACCGACGGCTACTACTACCCTGAGAGTGCCTACTACTACATGGAGGCCGCCAATGACCAAGAGTAGTTATGAGGCTCCCAGGTAGGAGGCCTTGCCTTTTTTTATCGTTGTTGATGTTTGTGCTAGCCTTCTTAAGGCAGACTTGTTTACCTTATGCATGTTCTCAGATATTGTTGCTTCCACTGACGTTTGTGTTTTCGAGCTTATGTATTCGAGCCCTCGAGGCCCCTGGCTTGAAATATAAAGCTTGTATTATTTTATTTGTGTCTAGAGTTGTGTTGTGATATCTTCCCATGAGTCTCTGATTTTGATCGTGCACATTTGCGTGTATGATTAGTGCATGATTAAGTTGGGGCGTCACAAGGCCTAAGCTAACATAATATCCATATTTGGATTATATGTTCTTTTGATTGGAACTCTAGCAAGCATCCGCAAATACCGAACATTCGTTAAGGTAAAAGCCAACCATAGCATTAAGTTCTAAGGCCCCTTCAATCCCAAATGTGAAAGTGCAACTAATCCTCAGGTGGTTTTGGTAATTCATAACAACATATAGCTCATTGAGCTAATATCCACTCAATATGAATATTTCAGGATGTTCAATGATTGGCATGGCATGGACTAGAGATGTGGACCCCTCAAAATGATAAGGAAAAAAATTAGCAAAAGCTCATGACTCTTCATTTCTATTTTAGTGATCAAAGATCACATTGAGTCCATAGGAAAGCCAATACTATTAAAAGGGGATGAGGTGTTGCTTAATGGTCTACTTGCTCAAGTGCTTCGTGATATTGCTCCAAAAACCCCAACCACTTTCTCCAACCAAATATGTCCAAAATCTAATTCCAAACTCGGCCGCACCGATTCTTCCTACCCAGAGCCACCGAGTTTACTTGACATAGCCACTGCCAGAAACCCTAGCAATTCGGTCTCACCGATACGGATCTCGGTCTCACCAAGATGGCATTGCTAGCGCTCTATGATCTATTGCATTTGCTTCTATCTCACCAAGTTCATGCAATCGGTCTCACCGAGTTGGCTTGACAGATTCTTTGTTTCTTATTGCTTCACTTCGATCTCACCGAGTTGATGCAATCGGCGCCACCGAGATGATGTTTGCCCTAATCCCTAGCACATCAGTCCCACCGAGTTGTTCCAGTCGGTCCCACTGAGATTCCTAACGTTCATATTTTTGAACACATCGGTCTCACCGAGTTTTCTGATTGGTGCCACCGAGATGGGTCAAAAGTGTGTAACGGTTGGATTTTGTGTGGAGGCTATATATGCACCTCCACCCCCTTCTCCATTTGTGAGAGAGCCATCAAAACGTGTCTACACTTCCACCATCCATTTTATCATAGAGAGCCACCTACTCATGTGTTGAGATCAAGATATTCCATTCCAACCTTTTGAACCTTGATTTCTAGCCTTCCCCAAGTTGCTTTCCACTCAAATCCCTCTTCCACCATAGCCAAATCTGTGAGAGAGAGTTGAGTATTGGGGAGACTATCATTTGAAGCACAAGAGCAAGGAGTTCATCATTTGCACACCATCTATTACCTTTTGGACAGTGGTGTCTCCTAGATTGGTTAGGTGTCACTTGGGAGCCTCCGTCATGATGTGGAGTTGAACCAAGAAGTTTGTAAGGGTAAGGAGATCGCCTACTTCATGAAGATCTACCCGAGTGAGGCAAGTCCTTCGTGGGTGACGGCCATGGTGGTATAGACAAGGTTGCTTCTTCATGGACCCTTCGTGGGTGGAGCCCTCCGTGGACTCGCGCAGCTGTTACCCTTTGATACGTCTCCAACGTATCTATATTTTTTTGTTCCATGTTGTTATATTATCATTCTTAGACGTTTTACAATCATTTTATAGCAACTTTATATCATTTTTCGGGACTAACCTATTGACATAGTGCCCAGTGCCAGTTGTTGTTTTTTGCTTGTTTTTTACTTCACAGAATATCAGTACCAAATGGAGTCCAAATGCAGCGAAACTTTTAGGAGAATTTTTCTAGACCAGAAGACACTTGTTGGGCCAAATAAGTACCAGAGGGGTGCCCCAAGGGGGGCACAACCCACCTGGGCATGCCTGGGGGCCCAGGCATGCCCTGGTGGGTTGTGCCCACCTCGGTAGCCTCCCGCACCGCCTCTTCACCCTATAAATACCCAAATATTCGACAAAACATAATTCCAGCCGCCGCAAGTTCCAGAACCACGAGATCCAATCTAGACACCATCACGGAGGGATTCATCATCCTCATTGGTGCCTCTCCGATGATGCGTGAGTAGTTCATTGTAGACCTATGGGTCTGTAGGCAGTAGCTAGATGGCTTCTTCTCTCTTTTTGATTCTCACTACAATGGTCTCTTGGAGATCTATTTGATGTAACTCTTTTGGGGTGTGTTTGTTGGGATCCGGTGAACTTTGAGTTTATGACTAGATCTATTTATCCATGAAAGTTATTTGAGTTTCTTTGATCTCTTATATGCATGATTACTTATAGCCTCGTATTTCTTCTTCGAATCTTTGGTTTAGTTAGGCCGACTAGATCGATTTTTCTTGCCATGGGAAGAGGTGCTTTGTGATGGGTTCGATCGTACGGTGTTCTTTCCCAGTGACAGAAGGGGCAGCAAGACACGTATGTATCATTGCTATTAACGATAACAAGATGGGGGCTATTCCTACATGAATAGATCTCATCTACATCATGTCATCGTCCTTATTGCATTACTCTATTTCTCCATGAACTTAATACACTATATGCATGCTGGATAGCGGTCGATGTGTGGAGTAATAGTAGTAGATGCATGCAGGAGTCGGTCTACTAATCTTGGTGTGATGCCTATATAATGATCATTGCATGGATATCGTCACAATTATTTAAGGTTCTATCAATTGCCCAACAGTAATTTGTTTACCCACCGTACGCTATTTTCTCGAGAGAAGCCACTAGTGAAATCTATAGCCCCTGGGTCTATTCCTTACCATATATTTTCATATCTATATTGTTATTTGCCTTTTCCTTTATTTGCATCTTTTATTTTCAGACCTATATTACCAAAAACAAAAAATACCTCGCTGAATTTTAATTGCCTTTATTTTATTTGCATCTATCAAATCTTTACCAATCTTTTACCCGAGAGGGATTGACAACCCCTCTTACGCTTCGGGTTGCAAGTATTTGTTCCTTGTGTGCAAGTACCGTTTACACAGTGTTGCTTGGTTCTCCTACTATTTCGATAACCTTAGTTTCATAACTGAGGGAAATACCAACCGTAGATGTGTTGCATCATCCCTTCCTCTTCGGGGAAAAACTGACGCGGACATGAGCCATCACCCTTCGTGGGTTGAAGTCTCCATCAACGTTGATCTACAATGGCACCAGCTATCGGAACCACGCCAAAAATCTCCGTGACTCCATTGCCTTTGCATACTCCAACAAACCCTTCCCTTTACCTTCATATGCAATGTTTTACTTTCCACTGCTGTACTCTTAGAATTACATGTGTAGGTTGATTGCTTGACTTGTGCTAATTGCTAAAAATTTTCAACAACTAAAATTGGGAAAAGGATAGATTTTTATTTGGTCAAGTAGTCTAACCCCCCCCCTCTAGACATACTTTCGATCCAACAAAATGCAACAACTCCTGAACTGGAGTTTAGGTTTCTGTCACTCCAACAACTCGTCCTAAGCAAATCATTAACATATTGCAACACCCTACAACAGGAATCCCACACATTTGCGCGAGACAGCGGGTACCATATGACAACACCATAATAACATACAACTCATATCAACCATAACATACCACAATTAGCTCATAGGACAAAAGGGAACTACTCAAACATGATAGAGGTGCAACACATCATTGCATAATGATATATAGCATAGAGCACCATGTTCCATGTGTAACTGTGAGTCAATATGGGCTCTATCTTGACCAAGTAAGTTGTGGGAACCCTCCCCGACATGACCAGCAGATGTAGATTTGCATGTAGGGAACTGGATTGGGTCTGCCCATGGGAGAGGGTTGCTACTTCCCAAAAGTATAGTCTTGATCTACCTAACTACTTCACAAGTGAAGTTTAGGGCTTGTTTGGTTCATGACTAACTTTGCCACAACTAACCTTAGGCAAAGTGTGGCTGCCACAGAAGGTGTGGCTAACAAAATGGCCACCACAAGTATGCAAGATTTGGCAAAAAAATTGAGCCTATGACAGGTGGACCATATAACTAGAAAAGTGTGGCAATCCACAAGTGTGGAAATGAACCAAACACATGCCTAAGATGTGGTGGCATGACTAAGGTTAGGCGTGGCAACCTTAGGCTAGGAACCAAACAGGCCCTTAATAATAGGAGGGTGTGATTGGGAATCACGGGTAAAATACACAAACCACTGCAGGGTGTATAAAATTGATAATGATTAGTTGTGTCCCCGGTTACAGACATTTTTGAGCAACTCATCGAAGAATTGTCAGCTTTATCTCATCACCTCTTCTAATAAAACTTGACGGGTTGAACCAAGTGGGGGTCTGGACCCAACTCAGATACCTGGGGTGATACCAGGGGAATTATCAGAAGTTTGGCTTGGGGCAAGTGTGTGATGCGGAAGCCCGCGTACTGAAATACTTCATGGACGATCGCGTGATAGGATTGGGTCAAAGCAGTTGTATTCCGCAGATCAAGAAAGTCAGTCCAGCTTCTAATTTCTTCTACCTTGGAATGTTATCCTGTTTCATATTAAGTATGTCCTGGGAATTGCACCACCTCTTATGACTTCTTGATATAGTGATACTTCTCGCCATCATCATTCATTCCTTGGTCTCTATATTGATTGTAACCGGAATGCCGACAAGTGAGTCATGATGTGTGAAATCAATACTCCTAGCAACCTCGTTATTTGGTAGTTAATGAACAATAACCTCATTCTTAGCGTGTTGGTTATTAATCATCATTCTAAGATTGATCGTGCTACCTAGTCTATATTTCCTGATACACTTTTCGATCAATGAGTGAGGGATTGACCTTGTCCAGGACTACTGTGTGAAACTGTATGTCCATCTATTAGCGTAGATCGCTACTACAAAGGTGGAGTAAAACTATTTCGGGCCAAAGGAAAACCAATCACACCAAAATGCATGTTTATTTTCATAAAGCCAATCCTGATGAAGCTTGTCCATACAATCAATGTATTAACCCTTGTGGTTGCAATGTATCATGTTGCAGATTTACCGTATCAAAGGAAAGGTATGAATTAGGGTTATGACGCTATAGTCAACTCATGCCTGTGAGTGGATGGACGCCACAAGACTAGAATATTATCTCCGTTGCATGATTGTATACTAAGCTAGCCATGAGCTAAGCAGGTGTGTATTGTAAAGCATTGGATCTATGGTGTAATACTATGACATGTGATGTATTCTTAGTATTTTATCGTCGACTGTGTGTGTTAGCTACTGATCCAGGGGCTGACACGGTAAGCGCAGAGATTCGGGCCCATCTCAAGACCGGGTCGTGACACGACTGGTGGCAAGAGACCATTTGATCTATGAATAGATCAGCAATGTGCAACACTCAGTTATTGATGAATGAGAAGAAAAGCTAGAATTCTTTTGTGCTAACTGATCTAGGCGACGTGGGGCGCTAGGTCATTGGCAACAAGACACTTTTAGCCACGCGCCCGTATATTTCGCATTCGGGGAGATGGTGCGAACCAACACTGAAGGGTGTTCCTCTTTTTTGTTTTGTTTTGTTTTCACATTTTTTTGTTTTCCTTTTTTGTTTCTTTTTGTACTTTTGTTTATACTTTCAAATATTCTAAATAAATATATTACAAATATCACTCCATGTGAAACATTTGAACAATGTTGACCAAGCATTTGAAAAATGTAAATGTGTACAGAGAAAATGTTTACCACATATAAGAAAAATGTATACAAAAAATGTGTATAAAAAATTTGATCATGTATTTTAAATAATGATAATGAAGTGTTTGGAAGATGATAATCAAGCATTTGGGGAAAAAATGTTGAAAAAGTGTTTGGAAAATATTAATCAAACATTTGGAAAATGTTAAATGTCTATAGAAAAAACGGTGACCATGTATTAAAAATGATGATATTTTATCATGTATATAAAAATGTTAATCAAGCATTTGAAAAAATTGTTGAACAAGTATTTGAAAAATGTTAAATGTGTATAGAAAAGTGTTGACCAAGTATTAAAAAATAAAGGAAATTTTTTATCATGTATAAAAAATGTTATCAAGCATTTGAAAAATATTAATCAAGCACTTAAAAATATATTGACCATGTATTAAAAAATGTTAATGTTCTACTAACCAAAATTTAATCAAGCATCTAAAAATGTTGAAAAATGCGTAGAAAAAATGTTGACCATATATTCATGAAAAATATTCTTTTATAAAAAAAAATGTTTACCATGTATTCAAAAAATGTTGATCTTGTATTTGAAATTCTTTAATCAAGCATTTGAAAATGATAAATGTGTCCAGAAAAAATGTTGATCATGTGTTAAAAAAATTAAATGTACATAGAAAAATGTTGACCATGTATTAAAAAATTAATATTTCATTCTAAAAATATCACGAAGCATTTGAAAAATATTAAATGTGTATAGAAAAAATGATGACCATGTGTTAAAAAAATGTTAATCTTGTACTCCCTCCGTCCGAAAATACTTGTCATCAAAATGAACAAAAAGGAATGTATCTAGAACTAAAATATATCTACATACATCCCCTTTTATTCATTTTGATGACAAGTATTTCCGGACGGAGGGAGTATTTCAAAAATGTTAATTAAGCATTTGAAAATTATTTAAAAGTGTGTATAGAAAAATATCGGACATGTGTTCAAAAAATGTTAATCTTGTATTTGAAAAATGTTAATCAAGCATTTAAAAAATATTAATCAAGCATTTATAAAATGTTGAAAATGTGTATAGAAAAATGTTGGCCATGTATTAGAAAATGTTAAACTCGTATTTGAAAAATGTTTAACATGTATTTGAAATACGCTCTTGATAAGAAAAATGTAGAATGTAAACCAAAAGAAAGAAAAACGAAAAAAAGTTAAAACCGAAAAAGAAACCAAAGAGAAATATAATGAAAAAATAAAATGTAAAAAACAAATGCAAAAAAGAATAGAAAAAAAGTGAAACCCGATAAAAACAAAGAAAAAGAAAACACGTTGAAAATTAAGAAATAAATAAAAACTAATGAAAAAGAATGAAAATAAGAAAGAAAAGAAAATGATAAAAACCATGAAAGAACAAAGAAAACCCAAAAGATAAAACAAAAACACCGTAGTAAAACGACAAAAAACCCAAAGAAGAAATAAGAAAACCAAACAAAGAACAAAAGAAAGGAAAAAAAAGAAAAATATGGAGAAATAAAAAAAAATCTTGTTTTTAACTCAAGTAGTGTGCGCCTCTATGTAATTGCGGACTCTACAGTGGCGCAACAGCTAGCGGCTCCATGCACTATCCGAAACTATCGCTATGACATGGGATTGAATACCCTCGCGCCCGCATTTTCTTCCTACTTTTTCTATTTTGGTATGTGCTAATGGGCGGGCCAATTACTGTAGTTGCTTTACAAGAGAGATCGCTTTGTCTCGCGTAAAGCGATATATTTTTTAGCAAAACAAGTTAGACTTTATTAATCAATCACAACGTTGACAGGAATAGCGACCGGATCATGAGGAGATCCCAAACGTAGGTGCCTCCTTTGAGGTAAAGAAACGCCAAGCTAGTCTATGAGCTTCAACATTGAAAGCTCGAGGTTCAAAAAAATACAATGAGGAAAAACTTGAAGACTTTCTAGAATTTCTTTTATAACTCCTTCATTTTCCCCTCCTACGCTTTGTTGAATGTGCCTCATAGTTTGTTGGCCATCCGAAGCCACTTGAACATTCTGCATACCTAGGTCTTGAGCTAAAGCAAGCGCTTCCTACAAGCGAGATCTTCCAATATGACCGAGTAGATTAGGCCCTGTATAGCCAACAAAGATGACCAGAGATATGCTCCTTCCCAATCATAGCAAACTCCAGCTGTTGCTCCCATATTATGGTGAACTGACACATCAACATCCATATTAATTTTGGCATATCCCTCATTTGGTGCAATCCATCTTCCTTGATACTGGGCTTCTTGCTGACCTGCTATCACCCGTGCTTCTGGAAGATTGGAAGATTGTTTAACTGATCAAGCTCTTAAATAACTTTCTGAACAAAAGAATGTGTACCATAAGGGCTTTGAATAGTTTACTCATGGATCAACTTTCTCCGCGCATCCCATACGGCCCATAACGTGACTTCCATCCGAACAAACTTATCATGTTTAAGAACCTCCACCATGAAGAACAACCAATTTTTGGCAGATGGTTCACTTGTTGCTATCATGTGCTCCAACAAGTCATGGTTCACGAGTGCCCATACACATTACGCCATTTATAGACTTCCACCATGGCTAATCGCGGGCTTTTCTAGTGTTTTTCTTTTTCTTTTTGAGGAATTGGCAAATTGGTCCTATAGCGATTTTTTATTCGGCGCTTCAATCGTCGTTTCTTTTCTAAATGGTACACAATGCCATGCAAGTTTCTATGGGCCGGCCCATTGAAAACATCAGGATCCGGTTTAGGGAAGGACCCAGATGCTTCCAGCCATTCTTTAGTGTTTCTTTTGCTAGCTTCTCTGTGTGTTTGTCTGGGCAGTTTTTCTTCTTTTTTTATTTTTTTATATTTTCTTTTCAGTTGTTTTCTTTATTCCTTTTCTCTTGTTTTGTTCTTTTAGTTTCATTTTTAATTATGTGAACATTTTTTTTCTAAACTTTTGTAATTTCACGAATATTCTTTCAAATGTGCGAACTTTTCAAATCCATCAATATTTATTTACATTGTGAACTTTTTTGAATCCATAAGTCTGCAGACATTTTTCCAATTCATGAACATTTTTCAAACTTGTCAACTTTTTTTTTTGAAATTTGTTAACCTTTTTCAAATTCGTGATTTTTTTATTCATGAAATCCACACAAAAAATTTGAATATGCGTCCTCAAATTCATGAGCCTTTTTTTTAATTTGTGAACTTTTTTTTAATCCAGAAACTTTTTTCAAATTTGTGAACTTCTTCAAGTTGCGAGTTTTTTTTTTCAAATTTATGAACTGCTTTCCAAGCTTGTGAACTTTTTCATATCTATTTTTTTTTCAGAAGTCAGCGGTTGAGCCGTCAACCTAGACTGAGTGGGCGAATGAACGCCCGATGACTAGCCAAGGAACGAACGGGAGACCAACCAGCGAACAAACAGGGAGGAGGAACAAATCAGCGCCATGGCTCGCTGAAGGATTTTGCATGCTCGTTACAGTACAATGAGGGCAACTCCAACGCCCGACCCTAAATGATCCGGCCATGTCCGTTTAGGGGTAAACTCACAGAATAGGCAACCCAACGCGTGGGAGCACACGGACCAATGTCCATTTTCGTTCCGCTTTTAACTCATTCCAGGCCCAAATTTTGGTCGCGCTTGCGTCGAAACGAACAACGCGGGGACGAGCGGGACGCGCGCCCTTATCCTCTTTTTGCCCGCTTGTTGGGGACATGCCTGCACACTTTTCCTCCATTTCGCCCAAAACCCTCCCACGCCCTCCCTCCCCTCCCTCCACCATGGCCGACGTCCCGATGAATCCCGGCGACCCGGCCGCAGCCGCGTGCCCCGCGGCAAAGAAGAAGGATACCAAGAAGCTGTGGTCGGAGCTCGCACCGGCGGAGGTCACCAAGCTCGATGCTGAATCGGCCAAGAGGAGGAACCATCGGACAAAGGTGGCGGAGAAGAAGGCTGCCGACTACGCCGCCGAGGCGGCCGCGCTGCATGTCGTGCAACACCAGGCTGACGTCGAGGACAAGGAGTCAATCATCGACAAGGCGCACGCCCTCCTCATGTTAGTGTTGTGCCGACCCCCGCCGGCCATTCTCTCGGCCGCTGCCATGGCCACGTCAAACACATGTTTGTCAGCTGTTCGTCCTCCCCAACACTGGTCCCCAAGCTTGTCCGTCACACCCAAGATGCCAGTGTGTCGTGCGTCACCGTTGCATGGCCATGGGCAAACACGGTTTTCCGCGTCGCCGGAATGCAGCGTGGTCGCTCCGGCCACGCCCGCGTGCGTCATCGACCTCAACGTCATGCCGGTATATAGTGGCACCAGTCGTCCGACGGGACGCAAAGGAAGCAGCCCCGGTCAATCCCTTTGGCCAACATGGCCGACGCCCGCAGGCTGTTTGACGAAATGCCACTACCGACGCCGACGGTCGATGACCCTGACTATGCGACGGTCATGGAGAATGTCATCTTCGAGGGCCATGGTGAGGCCTTCCACGTGGACGGCCAAGGTCAAGCTTTCGATCCCGACGCAACCCAAAGCTAGGACGACCACGGCCACTATGATGAAACTCAATTAGCCTGCCATGATGAAGATGAGGACGACCATGGCAACTCATGGCATGAAGATGATGACTTGTATTGTGAAGATGACGAAGAAGAGGTCGACATTTCGGCGGAGCCATTAGTGTTTATCGATGGGCTCACCCAAAGGGCTGAAGCACAAAAGAAGAGGCAAAGCATTCGCACGGGATCATACACCCAAGAGGAGGACACTTTGTTTTGCGAGAGTTGGATCGAGATAGGTCAAGATCCCATGAAAGGTGCCGAGCAGAAAGGATCCGTCTTTTGGACCAGAGTTCACAAGAACTTTCATGAGTGAAGGAAGTTTGCACCCTACCAATTTTCGAGCACCTGTGGCATCAATTCAATCCAAAAGAGATGGGGGTTCATTCAACAAGAGTGGAACAAGTATTGTGCCACGCTTGAGAGCGTTGAAGCCCGTCCCGTGAGTGGCCTACGGCTTGATTACTTGGTATGAACCTCTCGTTACAATTATCCATCAATGATCCAATGCATACGAGTCTTTCGCATATTGACCTTTGCTAAGTTACTTTCGTTGCTGCTACTACGATCACTATAAAATTGCTACTACTACTATTACTGTTACTATCGCTACTATTACCACTGATATCAAACTATCAATCTACTGTGCTACTGATCACTTTGTCGCAGATATTTAGTCTCTCGGTGTGGTTGAATTGAAAACTCAACTGCTAATACTTGCTAATATTATTTGGCTCCCCTTGTGACGAATCAAAAAATTTGGGTTGAATACTCTACCCTGAAAAACTATTGCGATCCCCTATACTTGTGGGTTATCACATTACAACATATAATTGTCTCGTACATAAACTCACTATCATGACGTAGGCTATACCACATCATGTGCATTCCTGCAAAACCAAGTTAGACGTCCTCTAATCGATTTGGCAAATTTTAATTACATGATTGCTAGGGTTTCTGGATAACACTAACTACCTACATGCACAATCAAGGTGATAATTCTTGTTGCTAGATTAACTTTCGGAGTGTGTGAGGGAAGAGACTTAACTAAAAATATCTAGCCCCACACTAAACTTTTGTACGCATGACCCCCCGGAAGATTGCTCATCTTCATTGCCCTCTTGTGTATGAGACGGTTCACTATTCTTGACTATGATGAAGCCCAAGGAACTGTTACGTTGACAACGAGAGCCGATCGATTTCCAGAACCTTGTAAAGCGACATCATGTCGTCAATGAACTGAATTGAAGCAACACTCGAGGGAACCATAGCAAGAACATCAAACCCTCACATCCACATGTCATCTAGATCAAAACCTGGATCTACTCATAGAACCGCTCATGATGCAACTATTGGGAAAGGTAGTAGAAAACAAAAAAAATCGCCCTACGATCACCCAGGAACCATATGAAGATTCATATAGGATTTGGATCAGCGATCGCTACCGACTCCGGAGTGCAACGAAAGTAGACGAGTCGGTGTAGATCGTACTTGGAGTCCCTCGAACCATTGATAACGATCTTGTCAAGCGCCTTCGAATGATCCCTCAAACCGAAGACCAAAAGCACAACCTCTCTACTTGGTTGCAAGTGTACGGTCTTCACGATCCGGCAGCGCTTCGCCGTCCAGAGCTAATCATCACTGGAGAATTAGAGGAAGGATATTAGAACCACACTGGACTTCTAATTATGAGGATTTGAGGAAATAGGTCTAGCTCTAGTCAGTCAACTAGGACCAACTAGAACTAGAACTAGATGAACTAGAGGAGGCTCCAAAACTTGTATATTCAATAGGGCCAATTCCTCAAGTATATATAGGTTCGAGGGGGAAGGAGGGGCAGCCACCAAGGAGGGAAAGACCCTCCTTGGGGCGCTGGCCAAGGGGGGGTTGGACTCCTCCCCCACTCCAATTCGGCCTCCCCCTATGGAAAGGGGGGGCGCCTCCTCCACTTGGGCCCTTGTGGCCCAAGTTGCCTTCCACCTCTTGGCCTTTTTAAGGCCCGTTGATATTTAATTATTATAAAAGCCTTCTAACAATTACTAGAGCCTTTTATATATAATTTACCATTATCCAAAACATTTTCCACCTATATATTAGTTATCAGGAATACCCGGTATTGTCCGATAAACTTTGAAATCCTTCTAGTGACCCCAAAACGCTTCCGGTTACTCTCGAAACTATTCCAAATATTAATGAAAAAAATCCACAAATAAATCCTCGATACTCTCATCCTACTAACACTCAGTAAATCATTATCACCTTAAGATTTTAACCTTGTAGGTTCGGCAAATCATAGACATGAACGAAACCCCTTCGTTCAATGGTCGATAGCGGAACCATGGACGCCCATATCGATCCCTATGATTACAGGAATGAAATTTGAGTGAACCTTAGGTTACCATGTGATGTTACCTTTGCTTCATGATACTTTACAAAAGCCGAGGTGTGTTGGTATCCTCCTGAATCATGCACGTGCTCACTATATTGTCATTCTTGTTACCGGTTTTTGTTATTCTTTCTAGTTGATGTGTTCTGGCATCCCCGTGGCATAGTCACCTGTGTCTGACCAAACAATGATGGATACAGTCACACCAAGAGGGCCATAAGAATATGTCCCCATCATCGGGGGAGCAAATCTCACTATTGAGCTGTCCAGTCCCTTGTCAAACTTTCCAATGAACTTGCAAGTTGTCATTATGATCTCCTAGTTACAGATGACGTTTGAGAAAACCCAAAGTCCACCATATTGTAGGAAGTGACTACGATACTCTCATGGTATGACTAAAACACATGCTAACACTCCTTGTTATAATAATTGATTTCAGATGATATTATCTCAAAGTATAACAAACAAAATTGGGTCGATTCAATATGATCGTTCTTCTAACGTCATACTCTTAATATTGTTTTAGGACTATCATTACACTTAACGATATCCTGAGATCCTGAAAACATGATCACGAACAACACTTGAGCCAGTCTCAAAGGCAAAATCAGGAATCTATTCTTTATAGTTTATCATTTCACACGTGCATATGCGTCTTCCACTGAATCACATATTCTAGAATCATAGCAGTTATAACATGAAATATAAATTCTTAATTATGAAAATGGAAATATAATAATACAATATTATTGCCTCTAGGCATATTTTCAACATACGGTTCAAACGAAAATTTCACGATGAAAAATGAAAGGAATCTTTTGAAATAGCAGAGTTCTGGAAGACTTGGCTAAAAGAATGTTCCTTGCATAAGCATCATTAGAACATAAGTTGGACATTATTGCCTTACTTGAGACGGGTAGGGATGATTTTACGTCATAATTTCTTAACACCATTTCTGGTGGTGTTGACTTTGATTGGCACTGTCTACCCCCAAGAGGAAGATTCGACGGGATTTTACTTGGGGTCAAGTGCGAGACACTAGAAGTGGTGAATGTTGTGCTTGGTGAGTTTGCCATCAAATTCAAGGTGCGCTCGAAAGTTGATGGGTTCCGATGGGCGCTAGTTGTCGTATATGGAGCCGCACAATCGGAACTCAAGCCGGATTTCCTAGCCGATCTTGTGTGGGTTTGTGGGGACGAGAGGCTACCTATCTTGGTTGGAGGTGATTTTAACATCATTAGAAGGAGAGAAGAAAAAATAATGATAACTTCGATGGTAGATGGTCGTTCGTGATTAATATCATTATCGAAAAGCTGGACGTGAGGGAGATAGACCTCACATGCAGACAGTTCACTTGGGCGAACACATTGCAGAATCCAACCTATGAGAAGTTGGATCGAGTTCTCACCAGTATTGAGTGGGAATACAACTTTCCTTTGGTGACAGTGCAAGCTTTATGGAGAGGAATGTTTTACCACACTCCTTTGTTTGTTGACTTTGGGGAAGCGACCCATGTGGGAAATAGGAACGTCTTCTCTTTCGAAAGCATGGTTTGAGAAGAGAGAGTTTCACTGATATATAGCTCAGGAATGGGATGAGATCACAGGAGGGATGTCAAATATTGAGCGATGCCAAAATAAAATTAGGCATTTGCGGCAGTTTCTGAGGGGATGAGGTAAAAACGAAAGCGGGATTTATAAGGTGGAAAAAGATAGGCTTATCCACCTTATAAATGAACTTGATCTAAAGGTTGAATCCATCTTACTAGATGCAGACGAACGGGCATCTAAGATGGAGGCTGAGCAGAAATTACGTGCGCTTCTTAGAGAAGAAGAGATGAAATGTGCACTTAGAGCTATAGTGCAGCAGGTCATCCAAGGGGACGACAACACTCAGTTCTTTTCATTTGATTGCAAATGAGAAACACAGAAAGAAGAAAATTTTCCACCTTGAGTAGGATGAGGATATAATTGTAGGACATGAGAACCTAAAATTGTACATCTCTAGCTATTTGTAGCGACCAGACCTCAAACAGTCTGATCTCTGTGCATCAATGCCATCCCTGGATCGGTAATGCTGACACGCACAGTACTTGAAGGATTTATAACAGAGTAGCAATCACACACTTATTACATCGAATGTCTCAAAAGAGAACTTATTACAATAAATATGGCTTAAGGCCATCTAAAATCGATAACAGCGGAAGGCTTGGAAGATAAAGCGAGTCCATCAACTCCAACGGCATCAATGAGTGAAAGATCACGACCTAAGGCGCCTTACTCGTCGTCTGAAAAGTCTGCAACATGAACGTTGCAGCCCGAAACGGGTCAGGACATGGAATATGCTGGCAATGTAACACAAGAGAGTAATGAACAGAATAATGCTATCACTACATGCATATATGGCTGGTGGAAAGCTCTATGGTTACAGTTTTGCATAAAGCCAATTTTTTCCTACAGCAAAGGAATAAATTTTCTTTAACTATTATGGTGGTTGTTAAACATTGAGAAGGTTCACCCAACTCAATCCCAATTAAGCATCATCAATAATCCCAATCAAATTAAATTAAGAGTGACGAGATCCACATGATAATCCAAGAACTAGATACTCAAAACGTCCATAACCGGGGACACGGCTAACCATGATTAGTTTATACACTCTACACAGGTTTGCGCACTTTTCCCCACAAGACTCGAATACATCCATGGTCGGAGAATCGAGACACGGTCTTTCTGAAACAATAACTCTTTACTCCGGGTGGACAGTTACACCTACTTTCCCCTACATTGCTAGCCCACCACTGAAAGAGGTATTGCAACATACTCAACTATGCTAGAGCCCATAATAGCTTGTGGCTGCACATAGAAGTTTATAGCATGAATAATCTTATGATCCCTTTGAGCCTGGGTGGCGGTCCATAGGAGAATCACACGGTACCCCGGGATTTCCAAAAATACAGACAACACTGGGTTCTTCAGGTGCCTCAATCCACCCGGATGTGTATTAAAGTTGCCACCTTAAGTTAACCATTAAATAATAATACTCACATCTGTCATGGATACACTCACCCAATCCACTTCTACAAGCATAGCATAACAATATAAGCAACGTAGAAGTAACTCCCAAAGGTTTGATAATAAATAGGACAATAGGTACTACCTCATCTACTTCCCAAAACCCACATATTAAATCAGATCCTAACCATGCAATTGTTCGAGGATTGATCTAATGCAATAAAACTGGGTAGTAAACAGGTATGATCAAAGTGTTACTTGCCTTGCTGATGATCCGTGTAACCTAGAGACTCGTAGTAGCACGCTTTGCACTCCGGGTACTCTATCGCAAACAAACAAGCATACAATAAGCACTCAACTACAAGCACGGCTAAAACTTAAATAAGAGATCTAACCAGAAAGTTCAACTTAAGAACTCCGGTTTGCAAAACGAATCAAATCAAACGAAACAACGAAACTCAAACTGCGAAAGAAACAAGCTTCATTTACTAATCTGGACTTAAGTCAAATTTACAGTAGCAAAAACTTGTTTAAGTTGGTTAAACAGAAAAAGGGCTTCGAGACGAAACTCTAGGCGCTTGAATCGCCTGATTCGGATAAACGAGCGAAAAGATAAACTAAAACAAAAATCAGGGCAGAAATCACGATCAAAAATAATCGCGGAAAAACCCTGGAAAAAGAAAAACTGACGAACAGGCTAACGAACGAACATTCGCTGTCTGCGGGTAACGAGTGAATATAATGTGCAATGATGATCTAATGTATAAAATTCCAAATTGAAAATTTGGGATGTCATGAACCTACCCCCTTAAGATGAATCTCGCCCTCAAGATTCGGGTTGGCTTGAAAATAGGTGAGGGTGGTCCTTCCGTAGGTATTCGTCTCGCTCCCAGGTGGCTTCATCCTCGGTATGATGGCTCCACTGAATTTTGCAGAACTTGATAACTTTGCTGCCGTGACTCGGCTGGCGGATTCGAGAATCTTGACTGGTTTCTCCTCATAGGTCAAATCACTATCCAACTGAATCGCTTCTAGTGGCACTGTATCTCTCAGAGGGATATCGGCCATCTGTGCGTGGCACTTCTTCAGCTGGGAAACGTGGAACACATCGTGAACTCCTGACAATCCTTCGGGCAACTCCAATTTGTAAGCAACTTCTCCCATACGCTCCAAAACTTTGTATGGTCCCACAAAACGTGGTGCTAACTTTCCCTTAACTCCAAAACGCTTAACTCCTCGAAGTGAGGACACATGAAGATAAAATATGTCTCCGACTTCGTAAACTATATCCTTGCGTTTAGAATCCACATAGCTCTTCTGCCTGGATTGGGCTACCTTGAGTCTATCGCGAATCAGCTTAACCTTCTCTTTAGACTCTTTGATCAAATCTGGTCCAAACTACTAACGGTCTCCAACTTCATCCCACAACAACGGTGTCCTGCACCTCCTTCCGCACAAAGCTTCGAGAGGGGCCATCTTCAAACTGGATTGATAACTGTTGTTGTAAGAGAACTCTGCATATGGCAAATTGTCATCCCAACTAGATCCGTAATCTAGCGCACAAGCTCTCAACATGTCCTCCAGAATCTGATTGACTCTCTCGGTCTGTCCATCAGTCTGTGGATGAAAGGTTGTACTGAACTCTAGCCTGGTACCCAAAGTTTCATGCAACTGATTCCAGAACTTTGAGGTAAACTGGGTTCCTCTATCTGATACAATGGTCCTCGGAACTCCATGCAGACATATGATCCTGGTCACGTATATCTTCGCCAACTTAGCACTAGTATAAGTGGTCTTTACTGGGATGAAATGTGCTACCTTGGTCAAACGATCGACTACAACCATATTGAGTCATAGCCTGAACGAGTCCTCGGCAATCCTGTGATAAAATCCATGCCTAGCTTATCCCACTTCCATTCGGGTATCGGCAATGGCTGTAGCAAACCTTCTGGCTTCTGATGCTCTGCCTTCACTCTCTAACATACATCATAGACTGCTACATACTCCGCAATATCCTTCTTCATTCCGGTCCACCAGAAACTATCCTTCAAATCCAGATACATCTTAGTATTTCCTGGGTTAATCGAATACGGCGAATCATGGGCCTCTTGCAGAATCAACTTCCTGATCTCCGGATCATTAGGCACATATACGCGGTCCTCAAACCATAAGGTATCGTGCTCATCCTCACGAAATCCCTTAGCTTTTCCTTTGCTCCTCCTTTCCTTTATCTCGGCAATCTCCTTGTCCGTCTTTTGGGCTTCTCTGATCGTATCCATCAAAGTAGACTGAATCTCCAATGCTGCTACATAGCCTCTCGGGACTATCTCCAAACATAGCTCGCGAAGATCCTCTGCTAACTCCTTGGGTAACTCCCGGGTCAGGAGTGGGTTGACATGGCTCTTGCGGCTCAACGCATCGGCTACTACGTTAGCCTTTCCTGGATGATAATGCAACCTCATATCATAATCTTTAATGAGCTCCAACCATCTCCTTTGCCTGAGATTCAATTCCTTCTGCGTGAAGATGTACTTCAAACTCTTGTGATCCGTGTACACCTCATAGTGGTTTCCTGATGAGAAAGTGTCTCCATGTCTTCAACACATGCACTACGGCTGCTAACTCCAAATCGTGTGTAGCATAATTCAACTCATGGGGTTTAAGCTATCGTGAGGTATATGAAACAACTCTTCCCTCCTGCATAAGCACTGCTCCAAGTCCTCGACAAGAAGTGTCGCAATAAACTTCATAATCCTTGCGTTGATCTAGCATAATCAACACTGGTGATGTAACCAAACGTTTCTTCAACTCCTGGAAACTGGCCTCACATTCCTCAGTCCATTTGAATTTGGTGTCCTTCTTCAACAACTCTATCATGGGTTTTGCAATCTTCGAGAAATTCTCAATGAACCTCCGGTACTATCTTGCGAGTCCAAGAAAACTCCGGATCTCTCCAACTGACGTGGGTGCTTCCCAATTTGTCACAGTGACAACCTTGGTGGGGTCTACTGCTATTCCTTCTCCGGATATAACATGTCCGAGGAATCCAACTTCCTTGAACCAAAACTCACACTTGCTGAACTTAGCATATAACTGATGTTCTCTGAGCTTCCCAAGTACCAAACGCAAATGCTCCTTATGCTCCTCTTCATTCTTCAAGTAGACCAAAATATCATTAATGAACACCACGACGAACTTATCCAAGAACTCCATAAACACCTTGTTCATCATGTTTATGAACTAGGCAGGTGCGTTAGTCAGACCAAATGACATAAAGGTATACTCATATAGCCCGTACCTTGTGGTAAAAGTTGTCTTAGGTATATCGTGCTCTCGAATCTTCAGTTGGTGGTATCTTGATCGCAGAGATCTTGGAAAATACTTTAGCTCCTTGCAAGTGGTCAAACAAATCATTTATCATCGACAGTGGGTACTTGTTCTTGATTGTTACTTCATTCAATCCACGATAATCAACAACCATCCTCAATGATCCATCCTTCTTCTCCACTAGAAGCATTGGTGATCCCCAAGGTGACGAACTTGGGCGAATATAGCCTTTATCCAGTAACTCCTTAATCTGCTTCTTAATTTCCTCCAAATCCTTTGCGGGCATCCTGTACGGTCTCTTAGATATTGTCCATGTGCCTGGCAAAAGCTCAATCAAAAACTCAATGTCTCTATCCGGTGGCATGCCTGGCAACTCTTTTGGAAATACGTCAGGGAAATCCTTCACCACTGGTACTTCCTCATGTACAACTCCTGATAAGGAATTCACTTGAGTCCTTTTCGGCACATGCCAGGATACATACCTAATCCTTCTTCCTTCTGGGGTGGTGAGCATAATCGTCTTGCTAGCGCAGTCGATGTTTCCTCCATACATCGATAGCCAATCCATACCCAGAATCATATCCAAACCTTGCAACTCCAAAATTATCAGATCTGAGGGGAAAACATGCCTACCTATGGTTAATGGCATCTGAAAACATCCTTGGCTTGCCATATACTCCGCTCCTGGCGAGCTTACTAACGTAGGTGTTCTAAGAACTTTGGTGGGCAGTTTATACTTATCCACAAATCCCCTTGATATGTATGAATGCGATGCACCAGTATCAAAAAGAACGATTGCAGTAAATGACTTAACCAAAAACTTACCTATTACTGCATCTGGCTGGGCTTCAACCTCCTCCACGTTAACGTGGTTCACTTGTCCCCTGTTGAAAGGGTTGGGCTTCTTCCCAGAGCTTTCATTGCCATTTCCATTCTTAGCTTCAGGACATTCATTGGCGTAATGTCCAATCTTCTGGCACTTGTAGCAAGTAATGTGGCTCAGATCCTTCTTAGCTGGTGTTGCTGGGTTGGTACGGTTCTGACATTTGCTTCCTCCATTACCATTACCATTCCTGGGGCCACTATGGTTGTGCGAACTTCCTCCATTATGGTTGTGACCTCCATGGTTATGCTGAAAAGGTCCTCCCGAGTTCAGGGTAAAACGAGGCTTCTGCTGAGCTCCAGAATTGTACTTCCCTTGTCCATACTTCCTCTTGCGGTTGTCAATCTGCTGCTGCTTCCCTTCAATCATGAGAGCTCTATATACCAACTCCTAGTAGTTGTTGAAGGTTGCCACCATCAACTGCATGCTCAGCTCATCATTCAGTCCTTCCAGAAACTTCTCCTGCTTAGCTGCATCCGTAGCAACGCCATCTGGGGCATAACATGCTAACTTACTAAAATCATCCACATACTGGCCTATTGTGCGTCCTCCCTGGCGCAAGTTGTGAAACTCGCTCTTCTTCATGGCCATAGCTCCTGCTGAAACATGGGCAGTACGGAAAGCCTGCTAAAACTGGTCCCATGTGACAGTGTTGATGGGATAAGTGGTTGTGAAATTCTCCCACCATGATGTTGCGGGTCCATCAAGCTGATGTGCGGCAAAGCGCACTCTCTCCGCATCTGTGCATCCTGTAGTGGTCAACTCCCTTCCAATCTTGCGGAGCCAATCATCTGCAACTATCGGCTCGGTGATGTTGGAGAACACCGGCGGATTAAGCCTCAAGAAACGGGCTAAGTGATCAACAGGTGGTGGTGGTGGTGGTGGGTTGTTGTTCCCCTGATTCTGATTCTGGACTAGTATCTGCATCAATGCATTCTGCTGTTGGATCAACTGAGTGAGCTCTGGTGGGAAAGCAAATCCATTTTCGCATCTCGGAGGCATCTGAGGGTTTAGAAAATATGAGAAAATAGAAAAGAATGGGATCTAGAGAGAAAACACTACCCATATGCACATGAGACAAACACAATCATATCACTCCAATCAATTCAAACAAGGGCATACAACCGGTCTAACTGTCGTTGCAAAAGTGCTCGGACTATACTATATACATGGGGGAATACTACTACTGATGTGGTGGTCGACTAGAAAAATTGATCGGTGGAAGACTCCATGATATCTGCTCCAGCTTCATCAACATAGTCATCGTCGCTATCATCAGGGTCCGAGTCGGTGTCGTCGATGATGATGTAGTTCTCTGGGCAAGTGGAATCGTCGTCTTCTCCTCCTGGCGCGGGGTCTCCCATGAACACTCCGATCTTCTTTATCAGGTCGTCATTCTTCTCCAATAATGTTACGATTTCCTCCTCATATCCATCGCATGTAGACTTGAGTTCTTCCTCCAGCTCCGTGATCCTGGTCATTGCCTTCTTCAGATCTATCATGCCTGCGCACATCTGGTTCTCCTGGTAACGAATGTGCTGATTTAACTCCTGAATGAAAGCTGCAATAGATCCATCCTTCCTGGTGTTGATCATCTCCCATTGCTCATCTCGGCACCCACAAATCTAGTAGATAGTATCCTTGAGATCCTTGTGGTAAACTTCTCCAATGCGTCCCATGGTGATGTGGACTGCCATGCTCTTTCCTAGACACCAGGTTGGTGCATCAAAGGAAAACTCTATGGGCTCAGTGACGGGCATGAACGTCCTTCCTGGAACTTGAACTCGAATCATCCAACGCTCCTCTTCTGGTAAACTGGCGATGTAGGTCCCGGTGAAGCTTGGTACTCCAATGTTCTGGTATCTAGTAACTTCCTTCAAGTGGAGTCCGAAAGGTGTATCTTCATCCGGTTGCGTGAACTTGTTCCTTGCATCTGCCATCCTAAAGAGTAGAAAAAAAAGGAGAGGAGTCAGAAATGAGAAGAGAGTAGTGATTCTAGGGCTTTAGCTTAGTGGTCGTGTCCTACAGTCAGCGTGTGCTCTGATACCATCTTGTAGCGACCAGACCTCAAACAGTCTGATCTCTATGCATCAGTGACATCCCTGAATCAATAATGCTGACACACACAGTACTTGAAGGATTTATAACAGAGTAGCAAGCACACACTTATTACATCGAATGTCTCAAAAGAGAACTTATTACAATAAATATGGCTTAAGGCCATCTAAAATTGATAACAGCGAAAGGCTTGAAAGATAAAGCGACTCCATCAACTCCAACAGCATCACTAAGTGAAAGATCACGACCTAAGGCACCTTACTCGTTGTTTGAAAAGTCTGCAACATGAACGTTGCAGCCCGAAACGGGTCAGCACATGGAATATGCTGGCAATGTAACACAAGAGAGTAATGAATAAAATAATGCTATCACTACATGCATATATGGCTGGTGGAAAGCTCTATGGTTACAGTTTTGCATAAAGCCAATTTTTTCCTACAACAAAGGAATAAATTTTATTTAACTATTATGGTGGTTGTTAAACATTGAGAAGGATCACCCAACTCAGTCCCAATTAAGCATCATCAATAAACCCAATCAAATTAAATTAAGAGTGATGAGATCCACATGATAATCCAAGAACTAGATACTCAAAACGTCCATAATTGGGGACACGGCTAACCATGATTAGTTTATACACTCTGAAGAGGTTTGCGCATTTTTTCCCACAAGACTCGAATACATCCATGGTCGGAGAATCGAGACACAATCTTTCTGAAACAATAACTCTTTACTCCAGGTGGACAGTTACACCTACTTTCCCCTACATCTGCTAGCCCGCCACTGAAAGAGGTCTTGCAACATACTCAACTATGCTAGAGCCCATAACAGTTTGTGGCTGCACACGGAAGTTTCTATCATGAATAATCTTACGATCCCTTTGAGCCTGGGTGACGGTCCATAGGAGAATCACACGGTACCCCGGGATTTCCAAAAATACAGACAACACTGGGTTCCCCAGGTGCCTCAGTCCACCCAGATGTGTATTAAAGTTGCCACATTAAGTTATTCATTAATTAACAATACTCATATCTCTCATGGATACACTCACCCAATCCACGTCTACAAGCATAGCATAGCAATATAAGCAACGTAAAAGTAACTCTCAAAGGTTTGATAATAAACAGGACAATAGGTACTACCTCATCTACTTCCCAAAACCCACATATTAAATCAGATCCTAACCATGCAATTGTTCGAGGATTGATCTAATGCAATAAAATTGGGTAGTAAAGAGGTATGATCAAAGTGTTACTTGCCTTGCTGATGATCCATGAAACCTAGAGACTCGTAGTGGCACGCTTCGCACTCCGGGTACTCTATCGCAAACAAACAAGCATACAATAAGCACTCAACTACAAGCACAGGTAAAACTCAAATAAGAGATCTAACCAGAAAGTTGAACTTAAGAACTCCGGTTTGCAAAAAGAATCAAATCAAACGAAACAACGAAACTCAAACTGCGAAAGAAACAAGCTTCGTTTACTAATCTGGACTTAAGTCAAATTTTACAGTAGCAAAAACTTGTTTAAGTTGGTTAAACATAAAAAGGGCTTCGAGATGAAACTCTAGGCGCTTAAATCGCCTGATTCCGATAAACGAGCGAAAAGATAAACTAAAACAAAAATCAGGGCATAAATCGTGATCGAAAATAATTGCGAAAAAACCCTAGAAAAAGAAAAACAGACGAACAGGCTAACGAACGATCGTTCGCTGTCTGCGGCTAACGAGTGAAAATCGTTCGTTAAAACGAACGTACAGACGAACGTCCGCTAAATAAATAAACCGAAAAAACCGATCTATAAAAAACACCTAGGGTTTCTAAAACAAAAACACACAGTTTTCTTATGAAAACCGGCAACGGCAGCGGCTACCTCGGCGGGGCTCTGGCGGGGTCCGGGGGCGATGAGTCTCCTGGGCGGCGGCGGGGCGGCAGCGGCGGCGCTAGGCGGCAGCAGCGGCGAGCGGCGGCGGCAGGCGTCGGCGCTAGGCGGCGGGGCTGGCGGGGCGGCTCGGGTGGTGGTGGAAAGCGGCGGCGGCGGCTATTTAAGAGGGGGCGCAAACTTGGAGGAGGGGGCGCCTGGTCGGGGTCGGCCTCGTGCCCCGGCCGGACTCGGCGACAGCGGCGGGGAGGACTCCTGCCGCAGGGAAGGCGGTGGCGGCGCGGGCTTGGCCCGGCTCGGCTGGGCCTTCAGCCTAGTCGGGCTCGCGGAGTTTTTTTTTCAAAAAAAATGTTCTGCCGAAAATAAATCCTAGAAAAATAAATAAATATCTAAAAATTCCAAAACAAATTTTCATAGTCTAAATAAAATATTTAGAACTAGATTAACATTTTCTTGGCCTAAAATATGCAATTTTGAAAACGTGCAATTTTTCTAATTCAAATAAAATTGCAATAAACTCCAAATAAAATACTAAATTGATTTTAATATTTTTCCTCTAATATTTCATTTATTTTGGAGAAGTCATTTTATCTCCCCTCATATATTTTTATTTTAGAAATATTATGAAAGAAAATAATCAAAACCAATTGATCCTCTTTGTTCAAAATTTGAGAAAACTCAAATATGAAAATAACGAAATCCCCAACTCTCTTCGTGGGTCCTTGAGTTGCGTAGAATTTCTAGGATCAAGACAAAATGCAATAAAATATGATATGCAATGATGATCTAGTATATAATGTTGGGGAACATAGTAATTTCAAAAAAAAAATCCTACGCACACGCAAGATCATGGTGATGGCATAGCAACGAGAGGGGAGAGTGTATGTCCACGTACCCTCGTAGACCGTTAGCGGAAGCGTTATGACAACGCAGTTGATGTAGTCGTACGTCTTCACGATCCGACCGATCCAAGTACCGAACGTACATCACCTCCGAGTTCAGCACACGTTCAGCTCGATGACGATCCCCGGGCTCCGATCCAGCAAAGCTTCGGGGATGAGTTCCGTCAGCACGACGGCGTGGTGACGATGCTGATGTTCTACCGGCGCAGGGCTTCGCCTAAACTCTGCGACGATATGACCGAGGTGGAATATGGTGGAGGGGGGCACCGCACACGGCTAAGGAACGATCCGTAGATCAACTTGTGTGTCCCTGGGGTGCCCCCCCCCCCCG